>NC_142678.1:13885858-14053358 GCF_964200805.1 Pocillopora damicornis
TTATTGCGGGACATTTACGAGCATTCGTTTTGTTTACTCTTTGTCTGAAGTGCAATAAGATGCGCAGCAAGTTGTGTAAAAGGGTGTGCAATAGGATGCGCAGTAAGATGTACAGTTAGGTGCGTATTGAGATGCGCAGAAAAATGCGCGGTCGATGCACCACTAGGGAATGACATTTCGTTAATCGAGTAAACTTCGTCAATTTCCTCACCAGTCTTCACTCCACCTCTCAACTGGACCGTAACATCAAGGGACAGATGATAAAAGACTTGTTAAACCTGGCAGGGTTTTGCATCCCAGAAAGCCTGATCACAACTTCAACTTCAAGGTTAGTCTAACTATTGGAATATCAGAGAGAAATTGAAATTACGAGCTATTTGCAAATGATGAATAGTGAGGCACGTGACTCCGCCAACATGTAATTTTTCAATATGGTTGCATTGTGCAGCGCACATATGAGTATAATATATTATGAACGTGAAATTCCTGTTTGGTTTCAGCACTAGTAACATGAACCAGTTTGTTCAAGATAAAGCTGTGACAGGTCTTTCTTCAGATGAGAGAGGAAAGGTGAATATATGTTATGGATGGCAAATACCTACAGATATTTAGAACAACATGTTTTTATGTTGTTTTCCAGTCTTAATTTACTGTGACAACGTCATATATATAATGGTAATAGGACCGAGTGGAGTCCAATTCGGTCGGTAATTATACGGGTGTTTAACAAAACTGGACGACCGCAAAGCGGGAGTCCAATTTGTCAATCAAGAGTATGATTACAGACAGAATTGGACGACAAGAGATCCTGTTACCAATCAATCATAACGATTACAATTTCTAAAAACAATAAATACATTTAGGTCAAATACCTCCAGTGGAGACAACGACTAAAGTAAAAAAAAAAATTGTAGTATAGTAATAGTCTAGATTTATGCACTCTATTGAGTGCTTTTGTATTGGAGATTGCTGCTGACTTAATACTTCTCCTTCACTGACCCCAACATATAGTTTAATCATTTTACTTATGAGCCCGCCTTACGGATTATTAGAACGTACAAATGATGTTAAAAAGTACTGACTATAGATACATTCCATTATTTGCGACAATGTAACAAGGAATTGACTTCGAACCAAGTCAAACTGTTCTTTTGTGTGTCGTCTTAATTTGTTTAAGTGTTGGACGTTATTTTTCTTGTGTTTCAGCATGCGTTTTATGTTCAACGTCACCTGGACGAGGTAGGAACACATTTTATAACGCTTCCCTTCAAATTCCTTTCTTTTAAATGATTGCATCTAGAAATCTCACAATGCCTTTATTATTGAAATATCTTGCTGACAGTTACACTACATGCTTCAAGAACTCGAAATTACTCCGCAGAGAGCACTTAAAGTCTGCATCATTGGACAACATACACTTGACCCTTTTACTGGCTTTTCTAGGATGCATTAGGATAAATTGCGTTAAAAACCCAAACGGAGGTTACCACACAGCCAGTCAAAAAAAAGAAATTAAAAAAAAAAAGAAAATGTCGCAATGAACTAATAAGACAATTTACGGTGAAATCAAGGAAAATGCTTCGAGCGCGGAAAGGCAAAAGGGACCGAGTAGTTGGGATTTGTGTTAGTGAACATCAGCATCTCGTTATTCAAGAGAGTATCGAGTTTTCTAAAACAATCACATAGGCTGTTGGAGCTTAAGAAACATCAGTTTAATCCAGTGCAATCCCTAACTGCGTTCGTCACTTACTTTGGATTTTAATAATACAAACTTGTAATCAGTCCACTTCTCTTTCATTTATGTCTTTTAGCGCAGGAAACAGTCAATCCTTGACATCTTGACACCAGACGACATTAGAATGCTTATGGAGACAGAAGATGAGGTACACTATACATTCGAATTTTTGAACAAATCTTTGTTTCGATTTCTCTTCGTAGTGAAAAGCAAAATTTACAAAGTTTATTGCTTATTATGTGTGTGTGAAATAGAAAGGTGAATTCATTTTATCCTTCATAAGAGACTGCCATGCATTCGAGCGTAGCAGAGCTCGAGCGTTTTTATTTTCCCTCACAGAATAGTCGAAGAGGATGCTTTCAGAGAGTTTTTCCATCCATGTCGTCCAACAAGTATTTAAGATTCTTTGAGTCTCAGGTGAGGATAATTTTACGCACAAACAGTTATTACTGCCTCATTAAACTGCGGGCAGTCCCTGCTTGTTGCCGAAGTCCGTCGCGCGACCAAAAGAAATCAGAGAAAAAAAGGAAGATTTTAGCGCGCCGCGCGGATTTCTGTAGTAGGTACTACTTATAGTGTGTGTCACTCTCAGAGGTCCGAGCGGTGCGCCAACCATTTTCTTTCAATCACTGTTTTTTTTTTCCCGAATGGTGCGACGGACTCCAGCAATTTTGCTCTCTTTTAAAATGATTTTCTCTTCCCTCCATCCTTGATCGAATTTTTTTCTGCCAATTTCTTATAGAGATATTACAACATTTTGTTGGACGAATGGACAAGAAAATACATGAGAGAAGGGCGGAGCACAGTCCTGGGTAAGTTTAAATTCAGGTAAAAAAAGCTAGGTCACCGTAATGTGTATTCGGAAAAAGTAAACTACGTTATTTGCAGTCTATGTATGTATTTGCGATATTTAGACTGGCTGGCTCAGTGCAGCTCAGAGCTGGTTTAAATGGGGGTCAGTTTAAGACCAGACCACTACACCGGGAGTCGTGCGTTCCACAACGTGAGCTGAACAAGTGTAGTCCGTGTCACTCTTTAAAATTCTGCGTCTTTTTGTTGCCCTTATGGTCTTAAGTTTTTTCTTGTTATGTTTCTTACGATTCTACACTGTAAATGTTTATTTAAATTGGTCTTTTTTCTTACACAGGAATCGCTGTTCTCCAAGCACTTGGTGAAAAGAAACTTCATATTGGGGCAACCTCGGATCCAACACATCAAGTAAGGCTTAATTTTATTAATTGATTTATTTGTTTTCGCAAAGAAAGTAATCATTCCTTTAAAGATTTTGAAAATAGTTCGAAATTCTATTTGGATTACTAACTGACTGATTGACGACTGACTGATTGACGACTAACTGATTGACCGACGGACTGACGACTGACTGACTGACTGACTGACTGACCAGCTGCGTAACCGGTTAGCTGGCCTGCTGACTGACTGACTGACAGACCGACCGACTGACTGAATTGATTGAATCGGATCCATCGAATTAATGGTTTTATCAAGTGACTTATAGACTGAAGAAGTGACTGGCTGATTGATTGATTGATTGAGTAATCGATTGATAGCTCGATCACAAGATTTAAGGCTTTATCGATTAATTGATTGAGAGACGCCCTTTCCTCACAGTGGAATTGCCCTCAAGGTATAACGTACAGATCCTCCTCCGCTCCAGCTCTCAGTTTGGACCACGGACTCATCAAATCAAGGTCGGTGTAAAAAATTAAATTCCAACTTAATGTCGATTGACAAAAACTGCATATCGCTGTTTGTTTGTTTTGATATTCCTGATGATAACATTTATTTAAAGTCAATTTATAGGCTGCCCTCAATCTGAAACACCATGTCACTCTCCGTCCATTCTCAGTGTTCTACATGTTCTTGAGCGTTTCTTCTTTCTCTCAGACGCTTCTCAGCACCAGCTGCGAGAATAAAGGAGTGGAGCAACTCAAACTCTTCATCTACTTCTATTAGGTACATGCTGGAAAGGTGCTGCATGGTTTTTTGGGATTGGCGCAGTTTCTTTTATGTTGACTTTGGTCCTTTTTCTACGATGGGTTCTGATTATTCTCCTCCGTGCTCTGCACTACTTCACACACTACTTCCTTTGTTGTTCATCCTTGTTCCTCAGAAACTCATTCTAAGCTTGTCTAAGCTTTTTTCTAGAAGCTCTCTTGCCACTCTACTTCCTGGTTTTCGTGCTCAGATATTTGAGTTTGTTTGAAATGCTAAGCTTCTTTCTTTATTACACTTTCAAATTGTTTACAAGTTCGTATTTGCTATGTATTTACTCTGTAGTCCGCACACCTACTTTAAAAGCTACAACAGATCCATTGGTAATCAGGAGGACTCATTTCTCGCTTTAAGCTCTGTTAGTTGATTGTACTGCTCGCGCTGTTTCGAATTGAGATCATCACTGATTGTTTTGACTTTATTTTTCCTTCCTCACTGTTAGTAGGCTTTCCTCTGCTTCTTCAACTAAAACTGTCAAAAGGTATTATGTCAGCAATTTTTCATGTTCCTAAACATGTCCCATATGAATATATCCAAATTTGGTTGCGTGAAAGTCTTCAAAGTTCAGTCTTAGTCCGGTTCTTTTCTCCCATGCAATTATTTCTCTCCCCTTTTTCCATTTCTTGCTTTTCACCTTTTTAGGAATAGCACAGCTTCCATCTCGAAAAATTCTCCGCGGAGAAAATCAGCTGTTACATCATTTAAGGGCAAAAGGTACTCTTTTTTCTCCCGGTCTTTCTTGGGACACTGAAAATTCATCACTAATTTCACATTGCCTGTACGCATCTTTGCGACGAGGAGTGAGATTCTGATCGCACATTCCAGATTATTGAAGAGCTGAATGTGAAGAAAAGGAACTATCATGATTCAATACGGTTAAGTTGCACGCGTTGTATCGACAGATTGTTACAGAGGAAAGTCATGAACAGGATCATATCCAGGGTTCCCAGGAAAGGGATTTGTTTCTAAACATCTCTTTGTAGTTTAAGTCTGTCATTTTTCTCTTATCCTCAGAAGAGATGTATCCGCATGGCAAAATGTGACAGTAACAAACGAAACTTTGTTCTTCTTTCTGAACCTTTTCGTACTCCTTAAATTTTGGATCCTTATTCTAGTTTGGCGATTTTTCCTCTACTATACTTTATTACTAATCTCGACTTCACTTTCTTTACTTTCCTCTTTTTCTGCCGGCCGATACCCAGAAAAAGACGACCGTCCTGATGTTTTTCCTTTTTCGTCCTCTCTTACCCTTCCATCTTTGGTACTCTAACTCTGTCTTTTCTTTTTGTTGTCCTCTTTTCTCCTCTCTTTATCAAATAGAAAACTTCGGACAACTCCACGATGTAAGTCAGCTCCTTCTTGTAGACGTAAGAATAAAGAAAATTCGGAAAGCTCTAATGAATCAGGGTAATATATAGTAACTTTCACTTTTTGTCTTCATCTTTTTCTTTCATTTCTACATCAAAACTCTAATCTCTGTAGTTCACTTTACAACTATTTTAGCTATTTCGTCCCATTTTCCTGTAAATTAATCGTTAATTCACAACTGACAATCAATGAATTTCGATCAATGAATTTCCTCATTGGCCTAAGAGACAATCTTGAAAACTGCAGTTTAGTTTTAGGTGTGCAAAGGTGATCTTAATAGAAAGTGGCACTTTGCTATATAGTTACATGTTCTCATAAACGCAGATGCACTTATGAAGTTTTTAGATCATTTTACCCCAACATTTACCCTAACCTGTTATCAGTTGACAGTCGTTGGGTTAGGGGAGGGGCAGGAGCGTATTTGCTTAGATACCAACAGTGATTCCAAGTTCAGTTTTAAAGTGTCAAAGATACTTATGTAAAGTGAAACCGGTTCCTTTACTGAAACGACGATGGCCACGATGACCATTAAGGCCCAGGGTGACCATCAGACCTACAGCTCAAACTTCCGCCAACCCAGGAGATCTTAGAACTTCATTCTAGGCCACATATACCACAGCAGTTTCAAAAGTAGCTTTCTGATATTTTGTCACAGCCAGCACTAAATAGTATTGTGTCAAGAACCACTATCCGTCTTTTTCTTTCCAGTGCTTCGGCTCCGGTGCTTCTGCCTAAAATAAAGAAGAAGTCAACAAAATCGCACACATCCAAGGTGGGTTTTTCTCAAACTTCTTGTAGAAAGTGCAATCTCTTTTTACTGAATACCCCGCTTATTCCATGGGAAGTCACTTCAGTTTTTTGAGCTCCTCCTCACGATACGTTTGTCTTGCTACAACTGAATAACATACACTTGTTTTCTACTTTGTATTTATGTTTATCTCCTACGTTAAACTTGTTTAACTCAATCGTCCTTAGTTTGGCTCCGTCCTCGTAGTTTTTCATCCTCTTCAAACATCGTGTTTGATTTCCAGGTCAGCCATTCAACTCTACAAAATCGCTCTAACCTAGAAAACTCTAACCGAACGTGCAAGATTCTTAGGGACTCTTCGCGCCGACTGACCTTACCTCAGATCAAAGAGCGTGAAGCAGTTAAAGCGATTTGTTGTACGGTTCTCTGTTTGTTAGTACTAACAGCACTGATTAAAACTTCGAAGAATTCATTCGCACCGTAAAAATAGTCAGTTAGCCACACCTTCAGTTAGTTTACCGCTTACACAAGCCGTAAAGCAAACGAACCAACGGTTAAGCCTCTGTGAGGGTTACAGAGCTATTTTATGAACACAGGGGCATAACAAATTACAATTTTTTTTTCGTTATGAACACAGCCACGCTAACGCGCTGCCCTGTAGCTTTCATTCCAATGTTTTGTGATATCATGATGCAAAACTCATTTTTATGAAGACTGCCAAATATTAGCTCGGTGAGATTTAAAAACGATTAATAAGTAATGATAAAACCCCGCTGGGGCAAGGAGGGTAGAAGGCATTTTCCTCTTTTCCACTCGACTTTATCATCACACATCCGCCCACTGGTTTCTGTGATGGCCACCAGCGCCACAAGGAAGACTGGAGACCAGTCAAACCTTGCATAGGGTAATTTATTATTATCAATTAAATTGATAAAGTAAATTAGCCACCGTGAAGAGTTTCGAAGATAACATTTCGAGAATTAGCCCTTCATCAGAGCGAATGGAGGAATTGTGGGTTGTGTGTATGTGTTTATATGATGACCTTGCATATGCAGACCATGCATAGCCTAACATACGTAGCCTAACATATCATGAAATTGTTATGCTTGATTTTCAACTTATTATTTTTTTTCATCAGATGTCTTCCAGCTCGGCCACATCCTCTGAGCGAACCCGGCAGATTCTGAGAGCTCGGATGAAATCGAACATCTGACTAGTGCAGGATAGAGGGCCGCTTACTATGACAACAACTACCATACCCTCTCTCCCTTGTATTAATCCACAGCCAGTGTGTATCGGAGGGGAGGGTGAAGAGTGCATCCAGAGCCGACATGCGCATTGCACGATTGAGACATGCCCACAGAAGCGAGTTCTTCATGAACTGTTGATTCATCTGAACAGACTCAATTTAAGCTCGGATAGATATGCTTAAGCGTTTAATTGATTCTTACGAACTGCAAGGGTTCTTGTTATATATTTGTACATGTTCATATCTTACATATACAAAGAGCGAAAAGTGAGACTAGACGTAATTTTTATGAGACTTTTAACCCGTGTGGGGTTAGAGTAAACGTGGATATAAAGTTTAGACCCTAAGCAAAATCATCACTCTACCGAAGTTCTGTTTGCAGATCTGGAGCAGAAATGTTTATAGCCAAAGCTTTAGATAACTGCAATAACGAAAGAAAGGTATTGTTGAGATGATGATACCTTATAAATAATTATTTTTTATTCATAATTTCCAAACACCGAATTTTCTTCATGATATTGAACAGATGTATATAACAGTAAATACTTCTTAATGCTTGTAAATCCAATTTCCATGATTGACACAACTTTTTACCATGTTCTATCTGTTGCAAGTTTTTCTACGTATTTATGTACTAAATGGAAAAACAATTTCCACAGAAAAGGCTAATTGATTTAACTATGAAGGAATTAATAACGAATTAAAAACGCTGCATTTCATCGTGAAACACATAATATAATACAATTATTTTAACGAATAAAAACGATTGTGAAGAATCGTTCGTTGAACTATGATGTGTGCAGGGGAGAAACAGAGATTCTGAAATGTGTCCATCGAGAAACAAAAATGGATAAGCTTAACACTCAAGTCTCCAAAATGGTTTACCTGCCAAACCCTCGAACGAAAAAAGGAAAAAACAAATGAAAAACAAAAGTAAAATAGTGTAAAAAGAATTAATCTTGTGCATGTTGTTAACATAAACTTGGGACGTTATACGGAAGAGGCTGATCGGATCGAATCTCCGTAACCGGTGTGATGTATGACAGATGTGTCTATTTCCTAAATCACATTTTTATCCCAACCAATGAGAACGCTCTACTAAAATACAACAACCAATCAAATTTCAAGACTTGTTTAAAGAAATCAATCAAATTGCTGGAACATGAGAGAAATTTTGTATTGAGCGACTGAATCTTGTGATTTCAAAATGGATGTAATAAACTATATAATAATCAAATTTCAAGACTTGTTTAAAGAAATCGATCAAATTGCAGGAAAATGAGAGACATTTTGTATCCAACGACTGAATCTCGTGATTTCAACAAATTTTAAATACAGTTGTAATTAATTACCATAATAAATTTAGTTATTGCGGTGATCTTAAATCCTGCTGTTTTTTTTCCAGTGTGTTAAGTTGTCAAAGTCTCCGTGTGCGGCAAAACAAATTTGTGGCGTTGCTTTTGCTTCTTATTCAGTAGCCTGCGGTGAAATAATCAACTAGCCATGTCGTTTAAATATTTTTCTGAAATTTATTTAAGTCATCGTAGCGGCAAAGGGTTCGTAAGATGCGAAAGATCGTTTCAAAAAAAATTGATGGAGCAAAATTTGAAGGAGGTTACTGTCCACAAAACGGGGTACCTCCTGGAAAAATCGTCTTAAGCGCGGTACTTTAGAATAGACCATGAAAAACTATATGTCACTGTGGAGCTTTGAAAAGAACAATAGCTAGTTGTCACAGTATTTGTTTTGGCAGGCTCACAACTTAAAACTTTCTCTATCTGAAAAGCAAAAAAAAAAAAAAAACCAAACTTGAGAGAACTTTGACCAGCGCTTTAGTCTGTGTTCAGTTGTGTGTGTAAATCATGCATGGATAGAAAACATTGCAGTTTCGATGTTTCGTCCATTTTCTCTCGTGCTGTGGTCAGTATTAAGAGCGTTATAATACACCTAAATACACTCATCGTCATCCCTAAAAACTAATTATTTTCCTTTAGTGCGTCTAATTCGAAGATATTAAAATTATTGACTCGGTGATTGATAAACCAGTAAGTTCTTCTCTTCTCTAACACTGTTTCAAAAACTCCACATAGCATTTGTAAACATGATCGAACATCATTTCATAATCTGAAATGTATCCATAGTAAGGATCGTGTATGATCAACTCTCCTTTGGGGTCATATGTTCCACACAGTTTTACCTACGCTCGCGCAGTGCTGTCATTTGGCTTAAAAGTTTCATTCAGACCTCGTACATTGCTCTCATCAAAGGCCAATATTACATCGAAATGACGAAAATCATCCTTGTCTTGCTCGGTGGTTGCTAGCAATTCCATGTTTCTTCAACACTTGCAACCCCCGTTCGTTCGATGGGAGTCCTTCACGGAAAACATGAGTTCCAGCGCTTTCAATCTCCCATTCGTTCCTATCTTCACGTTCCTGTAAAAGGTGCCTTAAAATCGCATTAGCGGAAGGAGAACGACAAGTACTCCCTCGACAAACGAACAGGATTTTTTTTCGATATTTAGAATCCGCCATCTTAGACTGCAACAAGGCGAATAAATGGTAAAGTGCCTCTATCCTAATTTGCAGCTTGTTAGAAGGGTAAATTATTCAAATTATTCATCGCGCACGCGCACTGGGGATCGACCAACTTGAAAACATCTGGACGCTCTTTCTTTCAAGTTCTCGAATAACGACAGCTATAAACACCGAATTTTATTCAAATCTTTCGAATCCTGTGACGTAACTAACGAATAGTTTATGCTACTTTTCAAATGAAGGATACTTATTGGGTAAGAGTGCCTTGCACCACAAACGTGCAGGGGAACAAAGAGGAACGAGCTCGGAGAACAGAAGGCAGAAGCTTAAGACGGCGGGAGAAGGGATCTACACGTGGGCGGGAAGCGAGAGCAGAAATTGAAAAGGCACTCGTTTGTTGTTTCTTACTGCTCATCAACCAGTGAAAAACCTGTACCCAGCAAAGGGATTTTTTTCCACTTAATTCCATTTAATCATGAAACATGTAAACAGAGTCAGCAGTCGGAATTATTCGGCGAGCAAAGCGAGTTAGGTCCAACTTCGTCTAAGGCCATATTGATCAGCCTCAGTATTTTTGTATGTGGCAATGAAAAATCAGTCCTCGTTTCTGCAAATATTTATGTTAAAATCACATAATCACATAGCTGAATCATACCGCTAGTGAATAAATTTATCATAGAATATATGAACAACTTTTAAAACTTTCTGCAGAGGTTTTAAAAAGATCTCAATTTCTCGAAGAAATCCGAGTAGTTTTAAAATGTGACTTCGAGACCAGCCGAACAATAACGTGCAATAACAGTCTATCAGCGCTTAAACTGAACGCTCAAAAATGCAAACGGTTTAACAATGGATGAGTAGTGACTTGAATCATTCGTTGGAGCCAGCTTTCATACAGCTCACGACAACAGCTGCTTCCGGCGAAGAGCGAAAATTTAACATGATGGATATGCAATTAGTTCAATTTATAGTCCTTTTAATCAAACCGAAGACGGGAGTAATACAAAGAGGGGCAGGTGTTGGGAAACAAAGGGCTGCAAAAGAACTAGAGATGGGAGAACGTGGTACGGAGGTTGGAAGCTGTGGGGCAAGAGTCGTACTCGAAGTTCAACGAAATCATACAAAAAAGAAGAACATAAGGGAAAACAAGAACAAATTCAGCAAGTGGTAAGATTTACTAATTATATTTCAGTTTCCACTAAATACAAAAAAATTTACACTTTTCATTAGCGAGCAAGAGTTCCATTTTGCCCGCTTGAGTAGTCAAGCAGAGCAAAGGAGTCACAGCACCTCACCCACGTGCTCTGCCAGCTTTGAAATAATTAGCATTTACTGACAAGTTTGATTTGATCTCCAAGGATCATCATACTAATTTTTCACCATTTGATTTTGTCACGCGACAAAGTTCACAGCAGAAATTGGTCTTGTTTAAAAATTGTCACACAGGAAACAACAGCTAAATGAAATACTAAATTTGATTAATAAAACATTCGACAAGAAAAGCACTCGTGTTCAAAACTACTTAAGCAAACATTGGGCCTATCACAGCAGTAACTGTCCACGCATTATGCTTAACAGACGGACAACGGCTAATGTTAAAATCATCGAAAGGCAGGAACACCATGATTAAAATGTAAAATGACGCACATGCATTTAAGGGAGACTGGATATCAAGCCCTTTCACTCACAGAAGAGAATCACATTCAACTTCTCCTTACAATATCCATACATTATCCAGTAAAGAGGTAATGAGAATAAACAATATCTCAGCTTATTGCTGTGTCAGATGTGTCACCTTGCCATGTCATAAACAAAAATATTTCCTCGCATTACAAGGAGATATATGGCAGTTACAATGTGCAATTTTATTAATACATCTAAAGAAGTGAGGACCACAAGGCTGGTTTCCAAATAAGCATCATATCTCTAGCTAAGCCTGGAGCCATCAATAAAGTCCCTATATGATCAATGATGCAATACTTATTTTCCAAGAAAATTCAACTGCATCGCATTTGTTAATAAATTGAGGCCATAAAAGCTTTTATTTCGGGCATGAAACTCAAGTCTCAAGTTTCATCATGCCATGTGAAAAATAAAGGCATTGTACTTATTATGTTAATTACATGATTATTGATGCAAAGCACCAATTTATCGTTCATAATAATTAGTCAGTAAACTAAACGTGAAAGTAAGAAGGGAAAATCAGTGCGTTTTTTAAATGATGATTACTTTGCTTGGATACCGGGTTAATACCGCAATGCATCCCTCAGTGGTCACTGCAATCTCTCGCGGAAACGAGAAGGACTTTCCCATATGGATAGAAATACTTTGCATAAATTCACCATCTTTGGTGTATATTTCTATGTACAGTTCGTCTGAAAATTTCACAGTACTGACCACGGCGACCTGTTGACTTTCCCTGTGAAATACAATTTTTGAAAAGAATAGAGACCTTTGCAAACAAAACTTGTTTAGATAATCACCTTGTTCGCTGAATATGTGAACAACTGTCGGATACCGTTCTTCCAGCACCATAACTCTGCCATCACCGGACAGTGGTGATGTCGCACGGGTAACTCAAGATTTGTTGTCCAAAACTGCAAACTAACTGACCATTAGTCTCATAAACATCCACAATCCAATGTTTCTTGCTCGAATCACCCTTCAGCACCACCACTTTTCCACTATCACTGACTGACAGTTCACACAGCTCAAAGTCGAAGCTAATTCTCCTGACGCGAAACTTGTGATGCTGGTCAGCGGTTTTGTTAAACTTGAAAATCCAGTATGAGCCCATACGACTCTCTTCGCTGACCAAGACATAAATGTTGTCATTCATGTCTGTGGCTAGCCGAACCACGCTGGTTTTAATCGATAGCTGTTTACCGCTGTTATCAATAAGAGGAGGAAGTCTGAAACCTTGCACAAACTTGCCACTGTTGTCAAACACCTTGATTGTGAAGTCAACGTATGCTAAAATATATTGCCTGCTTGAGTTGGTAGCGATATAACGCGGCTTCTTTAACCCTTGCTCCTCTTCGCCATCATGACCAAGTATCCATGGTACACTACAGTTCTCCATACCCTGTTTACAAAGTATCTCTCTTACTCTCGCATCTCGCACCAGATCAACTTTCTCCTCTCCTGTATCAATCATGAGCCATTTTGGGAATAGTTCTTTAACGGGTACTGTTCGTATGACATTGAAGGCGACACGATTGACAAGACAGACCCCGGAAATAACTTTGCGTCGTTCTTCTTTGTTAAATAAACTCTTCACTGCCCTGAAACCTGTCTTGAGCTGTTCTCGAAGACTTTGCTGAACCACCGGCAGACTGTTTAGCTCTTCAATACACACTTTACATGGTGCTAAAACATCCTCGGGATGGTCTATTTTTTCTAATACTGTTGCCATCACACGGTACTGCATTGATAAGATGCGGTCATTTGGTGATAGCGCTTCATTAGAAAAGGCATCCGTTGCTCTTTCACGAGCACTTTCGAATCTCTTCTTTGCATCGGCGAGCTTTCTTGTAACAGATTTAGTAAGCTCCAAGTGTTTCATTCCTTCAGTGAGCGACACAGCCTCCGCACAAGCCGCTTGTGCTGCATCCGCGCCATACTTACTCCTCGACCTTGTATCTTCAAATACTTCATACAGCAGCTCGACTCCTTCTCTAAAGAAGCTTATACTGGCTAACAAATCTTTCCTTGATAATCCATCCAGCTTGGACCTCATGTCATCGATTTCTCGCATGATGATGCCGCGAAACTGTTGATCTGTTATGTCGCCATCTTTAAGCTTTTTTGCTGCCTCATCTCTGCATTTATCCACAAGCCATCCAATAGTCGCTTTGAAAACTGCTGTTATGATTACAGACATAATGGCAGCTTGGAACTTAGTAATCCGAAGAAATTGAGAGCGTCTTTTAGCGAATCTTCACAATAAGCAGCTTGTTAAGAGCGAATTTTTTTTATCACCGCGTGGGAGGTGGCACATGATCGGAAAAATCACTATCCTCATATTTCGCTCAGAGATACCTTTGGGTAAGTCTATAAACGTGGTATAATTTTTTTGTTCAGAGCTCTTTTTATTTTCTAGAAAATCACCAAACACTGTATCGAGCCCCAACCGCCATAAAATGGCCGAAATGAAGTCGACGTGTAGGGCAACAAAACCTTTATTCCTCAAAAGCGCAAAAGAAAGCAAGTCTTTCTGAATTTTACCTATTTGTGTACGAGATATTAAAAAATGATTTGAATCTAATAACGGGCTTGTTGACATAACTATGAATTATTGGCGAATATTTGAAAATAGCCAAAATTTGATTGATTAAAAATTACATTTTGGAGCAGTTTTTCAATAAAAATTTTTCCTACCTGGTATAACTTGGAATCACTTGAGATGAGCATTTTTACAAAGTGGAAAGAATGTTCTTTCCATGGATATAAAAATTAATTTGGGGCTCTTAATTACTGCGAAGAAGTAGCCCGGTCTATTTCATGCAAATCGCAATGCCGCCATGTAAACAACCGCAGATAATCCAATTAGGCTTTTTATTATCGAAGCCATAATTCCAACAAAATCTTATCGCTTTGACCTATACTAGATTTTAAACTGGATTTCTTAAGCTCACCTGGCGAAAAACACCTTTCTAAGATTGGTTCCTTGCCTCAATCTTGTTATAAAGAGACTTGACAACAGCTTCGATAGTACAGCACTACAGGCGGTGTATACCAAATCAGAGTGAAAACATCTCACGAAGGTTCCTGCCGGAAACGTCGCATTGCTGGACAGTTATAACCATATTTCAGCTTGGAACACTCACATTTTACAAGTCTTCCTTTCACAATAAGAATGAAAGTTTGTTTTTTTATAGAACGAGCCAGAGCATCCTGACAGATGAAATGAATCATTGACGTTCGTTTTTTGCGATGGTGTCACGCAATAACATGTCACTCGAAAGGAGGCTCGGTTACCAATATACTTATTTTCTTTCCTTCTTATCCCCTATTTTTTATTTCCGGGAAAAAGTTTTAAATCCAGAATTTAAAATTACCGTTGTTTGCATTTTTTAAGCGCGATACCACTCATGCGTCACCCTAGACTGCTAAATGAATTAGGTATATGTTACTACAGCATATAGGAAATTTCACTGCATTAATTTTTATCGACGTAAAAAAATGTGTTATCCTATTTTGTAAATTGTGACGGCTTGCAGGGTAGACAGGTGCGGGAGTGGAAAAATTAAATTGGGAGTAGCTTTCTAAAATACTCAGCGCTAAAAAAATAAATTAGATTAGGCACAGTTTCTAACCATACAATGAGCGTCGCGCCATAAATTTTCCAAAGCAAACTAAAATGGTGTTTTCGTTTGGCCGCCGATTTTTTTAAGAGGTGAGCGTACCAAATGGAAATCAATTGCTCCTTTCAAAGATTAGTTGGGGGATGCTGCTCCCAAGATAAGCGAAGTCGAGTTGCAGGAAAAGCTTCTCTTATAGTCCCTCTGCGCTTATGTGAGAAAGACATCTCAGCACACAAACAGGCTGTGGGCGTGAATGATGTTGAATCGGAAGTAGATCTCATTTTAGCACGGGCATCGATATTCACGTTGCCTTCCAATATTTCGGACATGACTATCTGCCCAGCCCATCGCTCCTCTTTGGGCATTGGATGGCGAAGAGGCTCGCAACGGTGCCGTGTTCCATCCGAATTATCGAGGCATGCTAAGGAAGGGAAATCACGAAAGGGTGACCGTGGTATAAACAAAGCGCTTTCGAAGGCAATCCTTCGACGCACGGGAATATTCCTCCCTGTTGGGTCTGGTAAGTCTTTGTAATGTTGTTAATTTACAATAGGACGCTATGACAAACAGGACAAGAAGTTACTAGTAAAAAAAAAATTGGCACATTTAAATTAGTACTACCACTGAAGCACACATTTAACCAGCCATTTAATTTTGTAGCGTGAGCTAGTTTAATCAAATTATTTTTTATCAATGTGTTTTTTTTGTTGTTGTTAACTTCTTGTCGCCAAAAACTAATACACCTCTTTCGTTATCTCACCATGCGGCCTGGGACCGAGATATTTATTTTGGTCAGGGGCTCAGGGCCACTCACTACACCGCAAAACCGCTCTTAGGGAAGAGTGATAGATTTAGGGGACGTTGTTGCGTTGTTGCGTTGTTGGTGCGAGGGGACGGGCAGGTGATTTGAAAAGCGAAAGGGAGGGTAGGATTAAAAAACTGTTTTTGTCTCTGTCAATAGACTATTTTACAGTTCTGTGATATTTAACCAGGCCTCTGTATGAAAGCGAGGTTTGTGTTGACCTTGACACGATAGAGATCAAAAACTGGTAAGCATAACAATTAAAGGATTTGCATATCAGAAGTAACAGGGTTTGTATCAAAACAAGGTCAACTTGAGCCTCACGTAGGTGATGTATATAATCACGGAGCACTAGACAATTAACTTCCAGTTGTTTTAGTTAACTGGGAAGTTCGTCATTTGAGAGGTTACGCATGACGTTTGTTTTTCCCGCGAACGTCAAAAATTCAATTTGTCTGTCTTTAGGCGTGTGTACACGGAATTAAGTAGGTTTGTGTTTGTCGTGAATGTGTTATTTTATTTTATTTTATTTTTTGTGCAGGATTTTTTTAAGAATTCCATAAATAGGTAACAAAATGAAAGGCAAGCTTGCGTTTGCCGTTTGCCGTTAAACGTCATGCTTAAAGTGCCTATTGATAAATATAATCTTTGCAAGCGCGAAGTCGTGGATATAAAGTCGATAACAACGCATGTATCAGTGTATAGTCAGTACCAGGGGGTGACTAAAATTACGAAAACGTCAAAAAGTAGTTTTTCAGAATGGCACTGATTCAAAACACTCAAAAGAGATCTACAGCGTTTTTTAAGTGAATTCGCGCAGGTTTTTGTTTAAAACATAACACTGACTAAGAAATAAATATTAGTTGGCCCTGCACTCGGTACAGCGATGTCTGCAGACGAATGCCTGTCTGGGTGTCCTGTGCACGTTTAGCGTGATTGCGTGACAAACATGAGTGATGACACACGACTTCGTTGGTGAACATCGTTGTGCCATTTGGGGAGCCAAACGTTTCTTAACTGAAACTGTAAGCAATCAAAGCATCTTGGTTTATCGTGCAAAAAAGACTTTTGTATATACTGGAGTTGTATGGAAGCAGAAATAAGTCAAGAGTTGCGATGGTCTGCGATGATTTATGAACAGCTTCGAGTATTGTAAATGGTCAAGCCGGACGTTGTAAATACTTTTCAAGTGAACATGGCGATTTGAAACAAAAATAATGGAAACATCACTCCTTAATCACTGGTTTCAGAAGGTAAGGGTAACATATTGAGTTTCTGATAAAGCACAGCTCAAAGCGGTAAGATTTGCAGAAATTATGGCTTCGATAATAAAAGAATAATTGGATTATCTGCGGTTGTTTACACGGCGGCGTTGCGATTTGCACGAAATAGATCGGGCTATTTCTTCGCAGTAATTAAGAGCCCCAAATAAATTTTTATATCCTTGAAAGAACATCGTTTCCAATTTTCAGAAATGCTCATCTCAAGTGATTCCGAGTTATACCGAGTAGGAAAAATTTTTATTGAAAAACTGCTCCAAAATGAAATTTTTAATCAATCAAATTTTGGCGATTTTCAAATATTCGCCAATAATTCATAGTTATGTCAATAATCCCGTTATTAGATTGAAATCATTTTTTAATACCTCGTATACAAATAGATAATATTCGGAAAGACTTGCTTTCTTTTGCGCTTTTGAAGAATAACGTTTTTGTTGCCCTACTCGTCGGCTTCATTTCGGCCACTGTTATGGCGGTTGGGGCTCGATACAGTGTTTGGTGATTTTCTAGAAAATAAAAACAGTTCTGAACAAAAAAATTATACCACGTTTATAGACTTACCCTAAGGTATCTTTGAGCGAAGTATGAAGGTAGGGCTTTTTCTAGACATGTGCCACATTTTTTTGATTTCACGCGGTCTCCAGAAAAATTCTCTCTTAAGCGTCGATGAACGCAAAGAAAATAGCAAATGATAGCAAAATTTCAAGAATGATTGTAATTTTGGAATGAGAATTGCTGTCAACCCAAAAAATGAAACAATACAAAGCATAACAAAGAGAAAGCAATCAAGCCTGGCGTGAAGATTTATAGCCTCTTCAGAGAATCCTTTGTTGAAAAACATATTTCTCTTTGAAAAGCTATGTTGCTCATTGCAGACACTTAAATAGGCTGTTGTGGTCTTAACTTCTTCCTTTCACCAACGAATGATGTAAACATCAGAAATCCCTGACTGACATCAGGAAATGCACAATTTAAAGCTCTTTTTGTGTTGTGTAATAAAATGATACTCGTGATCATTGAAATTTTTAATCAGGTCACGACATCATTCGACTTCTCAATGGAAATGTTGTTTGATGCCCGAAGCAAAAAAGAATGATATTTGTTCACAAATCTTCCGTAGTTGTTAGGTTTGTTCTCAGCTGTAATGTGTTTTATTTATAGTTCTTTCTTTATCTTGTTACCCGTAAATAACTGTTATACCACACCTAGAGCTGAGACGGGTTCCTTCAACCAAATTAGTATTTGGCTATTTATCAGGTTATGGCCCTACACACAAACGATGTAATTTACTTTTAGAATGATTGGATGGGTTGAAAAGCGAGCAGAGTGAACTCAGAGGGTGAAAGACTGAGTTTTTATTTATAGACTCAAACCCATACACTAAATCAAAACAGATATCGTTATCGCCAAGCTTTGCACTTTACAGTTGACAAAGGAAGGCTGCGGAACATAACCTATATTTTGTTATGAATAATTAGTCTCTCATGCACGTCACTGCTGTTAGCCTCTTTTGAGTGTTTTATGCGTCATTAAGTAGTACGATGTAATCAGATGATTAGAAAGTGAAAACGCGAGGCAAACCACTCAAGGTAAAACACAACACAAATCACTTAACTTTTTGCAGCAGCGTGTTTCATTTGACAGTAAGTTTAACCAATCAATAATAGGCATTGCTCTTCGTAACATCAACGAATATATAGCAAGATAAGGAAATAAAACTGTGAGTTTCTTGTTCTGACTCGGAAAAATTGAAGGAATCTTGAATTTTGTTTGTGGTTGTCCGACGTGCGCCCGCCTATCGCGTTCTATAGAGGTTGAAACAACATTTTCGAAATTTTAATCGCTTATTGTCATGTCATAAGTTAAAATACTTAAATCAAGGTCACATATGAGTTTGTTGTGTATTGTATTCTTGTTAGATTTTGCTGCCATTAGTGATATATACGGGGAGGAAGAGGGAGAGATACTGCTTTTGTCGGTAGCCATGGAAACAACTTATTACATTGCCCGGTCTGCATTCCACTCAGTGATTTTTAACCGACAAGGTTTCTTTTTTGTGTCAGTATGCCTTCAGAGGCGTGAATTAAACAATCATTGACCTCCTTTTAAAACTGTTAGGTCACTGAGTGATAAGTTTCACTTCATGTGAAAAAACGAGCCCCCGGTTCAGAGAGCCAATAATCAGGCTAGAAACTTTCCCATTTCGAACATCTTAAAAATCGTGTTGACAAGAAACTAAGGAGTTGCCATCCAGTTTAGCTATAAAACCTATTATATCAGCGCCTGATACCACCAGAATGTATATAATTAACATAAAGGCTATATATGTACAGAATGTACTCCAGACAACTGCGATTTTTAAGTCTGTTTCTTATATTTTCTTTGTCAGCAAGAAGAGCTGGAATTCTGAAAAATTTCTCAAACTTGCCTCTGTGGTCAAACACCTTGATTGTCAAGTCACAGCCTACAGCAATATTTTGCCCACTTGAGCTGGTAACGATATGACACGGATCATTTATATCCAGTACTCCTCTACACCATCCTGACCAAGTATCCATGATACAATACGATGCTCCGTATCCTGTTTACGCAGCGCCTAAGCTATCCTTACGTCATGCAGCAAGTCAACTCTCTCCTCTCCTGTATCAACTCTGAGCTTGTGTGACACTTTAGGCGACAAGATTGACGGACAGACACCGGAAATGATTTTCTTTGTTCTTCTTTACTGATTAAACAAACCCCCCCAAGGGCATTGATTCCTGTGTTGAGCTGTACTTTAAGACTTACTGAACCACTGACAGACCGCGTTTAGCTCTTAAATGCACACTTTACTCGCTACTACAGCATCCGCAGGACTGTCTGTTTGTCTTTTTCTGTCCGTTATCGATTTTTTTCATCTTCTCCAAACATTGTGTTTGATTTCCAGATCAGCCATTCAACTCTACGAAATCGTTCTAACCTAGCACATTCTAACCGAACGTGCAAGATTCTTAGGGACTCTTCGCGCCGACTGACCTTACCTCAGATCAAAGAGCGTGAAGCAGTTAAAGCGATTTGTTTTACGGTTCTCTGTTTGTTAGTACTAACAGCACTGATTAAAACTTCGAAGAATTCATTCGCACCGTAAAAATAGTCAGTTAGCCACACATTCAGTTAGTCTACCGCTTATACGAGCTGTTAATCAAACGAAACCACAGTCAAGGGTTAAAGAGCTATTTTATGGCCACGGTGCATAACAAACTTTTTTCGTTATCAACACAGCCACGCGCTGAAATAGCTTTCATTCCAACGTTTTGTGCCATCATGATGCAAAACTCACTTTTGTGAAGACTGCCAAATATCTGCTAAGTAAGATTTAAAAACGAATAATAGGCAATGATAAACCCCGCTGAATATCCGAAATGATAAATCCTCTTTTCCACTCGACTTTATCATCACACCTCTGCCCTCGTGTTGCTGTGATGGCTACTAGCGCCACGAGGAAGACTGAAGACCAGTCAAACTTTGCATAGGGTAATTCAGTATTAAATTAGTAAATTAGCCACCGTGAAGAGTTTCAAAGATAACGTTTCGCGAATTAGCCCCTTCGTCAGAGTGAATGGGGGAATTGTGGGTTGTGGGTTGTGTGTGTATGTGTGTTTATATGCAGATGTTGCAAATGCAGACCTTGCTTAGCCTAACATACATAGCCTAACATATCATAAAATTGTTACGCTTGATTTTCAACTAATTCTTTTCTTTCATTAGATTTCTTCCAGCTCGGCCACATCCTCTGAGCGAACCCGGCAGATGCCGACAGCTCGGATGAAATCGAATATCTGACTAGTGCAGAATAGAGGGCTGCTTACTGTGACAACAACTACCATACGTTCCCTTCTTAGTATTAATCAACAGCCAATGAGTATTGGAGGGGAGGATGAAGAGTGCATTCAGGACTGACATGCGCATTGCACGATTGAGACATGCCCTCAGAGGCGAGTTCTTCGTGAACTGTTGATTCATCTGAACAGACTCAATTTAAGCTCGGATAGATATGCTTGAGCCTTTAATTGATTCATTTCGAACTGCAAGCGTTCTTGTCATATAAATGTTAATGTTCATATTTTACGTGTACAAAGAGCGAAAAGTGAGAATAGATGTAATTTTCATGAGACATTTTAACCCGTGTGGGTTTAGAGTAAACACGAGTATAATGTTTAAAGAAATCATCACTCTATCGAAGTTCTGTTTGCAAATCTGGAGCAGAAATATTTACGACAAAGGCTCCAGAGAAATACAATAACGAAATAAAGGTATTGTTGAGAGGATGATACCTTATAACTAATTATTTTTATATTCATAATTTCCCAACACCGAACTTCCTCATGATATTGAACAGATGTATATAACAGTAAATACTTCTTAACGCTTGTAAATCCAATTTCCATGATTGACACAACTTTTTACCATATTCTCTCTGTTACAAGTTTTTCTAGCTATTTATGTACTAAATGGAAAAAAAATTTCCATAGAGAAGGCTAATTTATATCACTGTAAAGGAATTGATAACGAATGAAAACACTGTATTTCATGGTGAAACACGTAATATAACCCAAGTATTTTAACGAATAAAAACGATTGTGAAGAATTGTTCGTTAAACTCTGATGTATATAGGGGAAAAGTTTCGACACATATATTGCGAAATAAGTCCATCGAGACACAAAAATGGATAAGCGATACACTCAAGTCTCCAAAATGGTTTACCTGCCAAGCCTTCGGATGAAAAAAGGAAGAAAAAATGAAAAAAAGAAGTAAAATGGTATAAAAAGAATTGATCTTGCCCATGCTGTTAACAACCACCATCCAACTTGTGACGTTAAGCAGAAGAGGGTGACCTGGTTCTCGATAAAAACATTTCAAACATGTTGAAAGCACTAGAATCAGTACAAGGAAAGGAAAGTCTTTCGTGCCATCCAAGAAAGCACAAAAGCGCACTATGTGCAAGCTTATCCAGCAAAATTAAGTCTTCTTCGCGGAATCTATAGCCGACTCATACTTGACTTTGATCTGGATAAGTGCGGATTGTTTCTCCGCTCGGATTCGGTGTTGATCCCGTTTTGTGTCCATCTGTTTTCGTGCACATGTCCTCTCGCCGGCATTGGGTATTTTTGTTGGGATCGCGAGTTATAACGGAGTTGCGATCGTAAGTTGTAACTCGAATGTTCCTTAGAAGCCAGTACATGAAAGACAGTCCGCCCAGTACTGCATGCATTAAATAACACATAAATAAAAAGGGGTAATGGTGATGCTGTGTCGATGGGGTATTTACAAGATAATTTGGTTCTATCAACTGACGCTCTTACCAAGGACTAACGCTGTAAACTTTTGCCTTAGAGAGACTCTTTTCAGCAGCCAATTTACATTATCAACTCTGCTGATAAAACCAAATTATCTGGTTTTTAAATATTCTGCGTAATTGCGCAAAAATGTCGCCGCCTTTACTGAGTGAAACGATAGTATTGACTGTACTATTGTGTTTTCGATGCGATATTTCGGGGAATAAAATCCTTTACAACATTTCTTTAAAAATCACTTGTGATCCTTGCAATGTGATCAACTTTCCGTGACCAGTGTGATATATCCACAAATCGCATCTTTATCCTAGGCAATGAGACCGCTTTACTAAAACACAACAACCAATCAGATTTCAGGACTTGTTTGAAGAAATCAAGCAAATTGCAGGAAAATGAGAGACATTTTGTAATGAGCGACAGAATCGTGAAATTTGTGACGATAGGTTTTCGCGTACTAAACTGGACTTTGCGGAAAACTTACAAAACGGGGGAAATAACTCGGTAGAGATCACTCGGCTTGCGAGAGCGGAAACTCCTCACGATTTCCTAGTACACTGAGATCTACTTCGAGCGAGCTTATACGGACGTCAAGGATGAGACAGCGTTTTGGTTCCACAGCAGACTTTATTCGAAGAGCACTCTAACATAAATCCTGCCACAGTAAAAGCTAAACTAATTTTAGTAAGAGCTGTACAAGGTACTTGTTTAAAAACTAACTGGTGTGAAGTGCTATTGTAACACAAATTACAATATTTGAACAAGGACACAAAGAAGCAGAAAATGTCTCCTTGAAGTTATACGAAAACTACTTAAATGTTCCCGCTGTTTCTACGATGAAAAGAATTTCAAAATTTAAAGGATGGATACAACAAATTCGAGGCCATCAAAAATAGGAAACTTGGGTGAGAATTCACAGCTCTGGTATAGAAAATATACCTATCTAATTAAAGTAGAGCAGCTTAGGAAATAAAAGCGGAAAAGTAATTAAAAATTTCTGCTTATCTATGTAAGGTTGGTGTGGAAATTATCGTATGAAAGGAAATTAATATTACGAGTATAAACTCAGCTGCTAACTACCGTGAGAATCAATTTTTCCAAAAAGACCATTAACACTTATATTTACTTAATATTTCACTAGTAATGAACAACAAAAGTACCAATATACAGGTATACAATGAAAGCAAGAAGAAAGCAAAAATTTCTTAGTTTACTACTCAAAAACTGCTGTGGCTTTTTAAGTATTTTTTTTATTTAATTATTTTTTTTAACTTACTAGAAGGAAAACCCGAATGAAGCCGAATATTTTAAATATGAAAGTGTACGAATACATATGGAAAATTAGCGAATATATATGCCCAAAAACCCACGAAAAACCCTAAGTATGTCATTTTATGATACGTCAACAATTCAATTTTTGGCTATAATTTACACAATGGTAACAACAATTTGAATGGAGCAATTTGTTCATCGTTCTTTATAGTTCGACCGGTCGAGTCAAAGAACAAACAGAATACAAGAAATAAATTGAAACTTGAAAAATAAAATTTGAATTGAAACGAAACTTGAACTAACATTACACGAACTAAAACACATGAATTTTTCCCCTAACATTGATTAGCCAGCTATGAAATAATTAGTCTTTACTGACAAGTTTAATTGATCTCTAAGGATCGATCTTTCTACTAATTTTTTATCATCTAGATTTGTCACGCGACAAAGTTCACTGCAGAAATTGGTCTTGCCTCAAAATTGTCACGCAAGAAACGACAGCTAAATACTTCATTAGATTAATGAAACATGCGACATGAAAAGCACAAGCATTCAAAACTACTTAAGCAAACGTTAGGCCTATCACAGCAGTAACTGTCCACGCATTATGCTTAAAAGACGGATAAAGGCTAGTTTTGAAATTATCGAAAGATAGGAGCACCATGATTAAAATATAAAATGACGCACACACATGTGAGAGAGACTGGATATCAAGCCCTTTCACACACACAAGAGAATCGCATTCAACTTCTCCTTACAATATCCATACATTATCCAGTAAACAGGTAATGAGAATAAACAAATATCTCAGCTTATTGCTGTGTCAGATGTGTCACCTTGCCATGACATAAAAAAGTATTTCCTCGCATTACAAGGAAATATACGGCAGTTGCAATGTGCAATTTTATTAATATATCTAAAGAAGTGAGGACCATTAGGTTGATTGCCAAATAAGCATCATATCTCTAGCTAAGCCTGGAGCCGTCAATAAAGTTCCTACATGATCAATGATGTAGTACTTATTTTCCAAGAAAATTTTCTAAACTGCATCACATTTGTTCGATTAAATTTCAACGCTTCAAAAGTTAATAAATTGAGGCTATAAAGGCTTTCATTCTAGGCATAAAACTTTTGTCTCAAGCTACATCATGCCCTGTGAAAAATAAAGGCTTTGTGTTTATTATTATTATTATTATTATTATTATTATTATTATTATTATTATGTAATAATAAACAGTTAGTAAACTAAACGTGAAAGTAAGAATGGAAAATCAGTGCGTTTTTTAAATGATGATTACTTTTTTTGTTGAACCTAGAATCCGGGTTACTACTGCAATGTGTCCCTCGGTGGTCACTGCAATCCCATTCAGAATAAAGGACTCTCCCATATGGATAAGAGTACTTCGCACAAACTCACCATCTCTGGTGTATATCCCTACATACAAGATGTCTGATTCCTTATTACCGGCCACGACGACTTGTTGACTTTCCCTGTGAAATGCAATTTTTGGAGATCTCAGAAACCTTTGCAGATCAAACCTGTTTAGATGGTCACCCTGTTCGCTGAATATGTGAACACCTGGCGTCGAAAGCCATCCTTCCACCACCATAACTCTACCATCACTTACAGTAGTGATGTCGCACGGGTAACTCAAGATTTGTCTTCCAAAACTGCAAACAAACTGACCATTAGCCTCATAAACATCCACAATCCCATAACTCTCTCCAGAGTTTCTCTTCAGTACCACCACTTTACCACTATCGCTGACTGACAGTTTGCATTCGCAGCCCATTGTCCTGACGCGAAAACTGTTATGCTCGTCAGCAGTTTTGTTAAACTTAGAAATCCAGTATGAGTCCTCACAACTGGTTTCTTTGACCGGCACATAAATGTTGTCATTCATGTCTGCGACTAGATGAACCACCCGGTATGTAAAGGATAGCTGCTTACCCATGTCATCTAAAAGAGGAGCAGGAACTCTGAAACGTTGCACAAACTTGCCACTCTTGTCAAACACCTTGATTGTATTGTCACAGTCTGCTACAATATATTGCCCGCTTGAGTTGGTAGCGATACCACTCGGATTATTTAACCTGTGCTCCTCTTCGCCATAATGACCAAGTATCCATGACACACTACAGTTCTCCATACCCTGTCTACAAAGTATTTTTGTTACTCTCCGGTCTCGCAGCAGATCAACTTTCTCTTTTCCTGTATCAATCATGGGCCATTGTGGCAATGGTTCTTTAACGGATACTGTTTGTGTGACATCGTAGACGACACGATTGATAAGACAGACACCGGAAATAACTTTCCGTCGTTCTTCTTTGCTAAATAAACCCTTCACTGCCATGATACCTGTCCTGAGCTGCTCTTGAAGACTTTGCTGAACCACCGGCAGACTGTTTAGCTCTTCGATACACACTCTACATGATGCTACAGCATCTGCGGGATGGTCTATTGTTTCTAATTCTGTTGCCATCACTCGGTACTGCATTGCTAAGATGCGGTCAGTTGTTGATAATGCTTCATTTGAAAAAGCAATGGTTGCCATTTGACGAGCAAATTTGAATCTGTCTTTTGCAGTGGCGAGCTGCCTTGTGGCATATTCAGTAAGCTCATCCCTCGACCTAGTCTCTTCAAATACTTTATACAGGTACTCGATTCCTTCTCTAAAGGAGCTTATGCTTGTTTTCAACTCTTTCTTTGATATTCCATCCAGCTTAGACTTCACATCGTCAATTTCACGTATGATGATGCCGCGAAGCTGTTGATCTGTTACGTCGCCGTATTTAAGTTTTTCTGCTACTTTTTCTCTGCCTTTCTCCACAAGCCATCCAATAGTAGTTTTAAAAACTGCTGTTATCATCCAGTACATGATAGTGACTGGGAAAAAAACAGGAAATTGAAAATGTTTTGCAGCTTATGAAGATTCCTTCGATATTAAAAGTTTTTCTCGATTTTTCCGGCGCGAATGAATCGAAGGCCTATCAACAACTAGGTTCAAAGTTTGTACACTAACCGGTAAATATTCGACGAAAGAAATGAAGACAATTTTGTCGATATGTGTTCAAAGTTAGACAGTTAAAATGAAGCAACCCTAAAAAATATTCAACTTCTTAAGTTGTTTTCCTCGGGCAACTGAAGACACAGCGAAAAAATACAACTCAAGGAAACATCATTCATGGCAAATAAACGACAGCTGGAAAGATAGCAGATAGCTATAAATACATTATGACTGTGAATGAAATTGATCTGATGTTTTGAGCCAGTTCTACTTTTTGACTAATTAAAGAGGATCAATTCATTTTCTTTTTGGCTGTATCATAATAAAATGCAAACCTTTAGGCTAAAAATTGTTCAGTAAGAATTCCATCATGGAAAGTAAAACAATAATACGCGACCATGCTAAAATCAGCGATAAATTTTTTTCCAGAAAAGGAACAGGAGAATGTGAAGCTAAATTTTTAGAGTAGTTTAAGATGCAGAGAAATAATTCAAACGGAGAGACGCCACCCGTGGCTAGGAAATCAACAAAAGCTGAAAACAAAACAGACAGGTGTGAATATCATTACAATGATGAATTTGAACTTTAATTAATAACGTAGTCTACATTTCAAGAAGAATTTCTCCTCGAGTGTTCAACTCGATAGCTCACGAGTGAGCACAGCGAACGAGTGAGATGTCGGTCTTGTGGTCTTCGTCTCAGTCTTTCATCTATATTATGCTCACGTGGGTGCACAGTTCCTTCAAACGAATGATCTCGTCATAAATGTGACCCTCCACGGGCAAACAGAGAATAAGGTGAACGAACGGCAGCGAGAAAACTGACACGCCGGCTTCGCAGCGGAGCCGGTGTTCATGGTTTGCACGCCTAATTAAAATTTTCTATCGCTCAAATTGCACGATAAAAACAAACGCACGTATTACAGAGAACAAAGAAGTGTTTCGAGCTCGGCGCTGAATGAAATGAAACGCTGGCGAGTGAAATAGCACGCCGTTTAAGTGAGTAAAATGACGCAGTAGCCGTGTCTAAAATTTTCGTAAGCAGCGTACGCGTGCAGCCCTGCACGCGTGTCCATCTCTTATTTTTACCCAACTGCAACTTCAGCGTGGTAAATACGATCTATGTGGGATGAACGAATCTAGGAGACCATCGTTTTGTCAATAAGACATGTTTTCCGTGTGACGATTGCTAGTCTGGTCGTTCTAATCAGGAAGGATCAAGAGACTACAACTCCTTTTTCCAGTCTTCTTGATTCTCTTCAAATAAACATCAAAGCTTTGTTTTGCATATTCTGCTTTTTCTAGAAAAGAAATACCGGTAAGCGCCCTTTTCTTAATCAGCGCCCTGTCCCTAATTACCGCCTTGTCTCGAATAAGCGCCCTCCTTTGAGGTGCCAAAAGTAAGTAATCGCCCCAAACGCTAAATGGAATCATTACAGTGAATGCCACTGCTGCAATTATACAGGGTCTAGGAACACGCTTATTAAAATATAAAATCATACAAATACATCCAAAGAAAATTGTCTATCAACCCTTTCACTTAAAGAAAGGAATCACATTCAGCTCCTCCTTATAATAACCTTACGTCCTCCGACAAAAATATATAACGAGAATAGACAAATATATCCACTAGTGCTGGTTTTACCTCGGTATAAGAAATGATTAGCAGCTAAAATCGTAAATTAATAAACGCATCTTGAAAAGAAATATACCTACACGAGGTTGAGGGTCAGTGATGATTAGCCTAGAATCATGAATGAGATTCCTAAATTGATAAGCTTTGTTTATCAAGAAGAACCGAAACTACGTTACATTCGTTTGCGAATGTTCCAGGGTCTAAAAAGACATAAAGTGAAAAACTCAACTAAGTGGCAGAAAAACGTCGCTAACAAGGTATATGATTCTGTGTCCTATCTAAAACGTATTATGTGTTAAACTGTTTTATAATTAATTTCGTAAGGAAAAAAAGAAAACCCACATAGCAAACAATCCAGACAAGAACGAAATCAGATCATACACTTTGCAGTAGACCTCTCTTGAAAGTAGAATTGTTCAGGCCTTACGCCCAAACCAAGAGAAAGTAAGGGGGTTATTTTCTCAAGCCTGAGTTGATTCCGCAAAATGAATGAGGAAACAAGTCAAGAACATTTGCATCAGTTTTATAGAACAATCAACTTATATCCTATTTTGTAATCCATGACGCCGGACTCTAGCTTGACATATGAAGGTCCTAGAGCTGCAATGCGTCCTTCAGTGCTCACTGCAATCATACAGGAAATAGCCACTTTTGTAGATAAAAACGCTTCGTACAAACTCACCATCTTTGGTGTATATTCCAATACATAGGAGCTCCTTCTCATCTTCAGTACTAGCCAAGACGACTTGTTGACTTTCCCTTTGAAATGCAATGTTTGAAAGTGCACAAACCCTTTGAGATCAAACTTACTTAGATGATTACCGAGTTCGCTAAATATGTGTACATAATGGGAAGGCGTTTAGTCCACCACTGTAGCTTTGCTATCACTTACAGTGCTGATGTCTCGCGGGCTCTTCAAATTTTGTTCTCCAAAACTGCAAACAAACTGGCCATCAGTCTCGTATAGATCCACAAAATGATAGTCCTTTGTATAATTTCCTTTCAATACCATCACTTTGCCACTATCACTAACTGACAGTTTACACAGATTACACTCGAGGTCCATTGTCCTCTCGCGAAACTTGTGATACTGGTCAGCGGATTTATCAAACTTAAAAATCCAACGCTGATGATTCTTTTCTTCAACCAGCACATAAATGTTGTCGTTTATATCTGTCGCCAGTTTAACCTTCCAGTTTTCTGTAGATAGCTCTTTACCATTGTCATCAATAAGAGGAGGAAGTCTGAAACACTTCGCAAATTTGCCACTATTGTCAAACACCTTGATTGTCAAGTCATAGTCGGCTACAATATATTGCCCGCTTGAGTTGGTAGCGAAACAGTGAAAGAGGCAGGTCAAAATCGTTACCAGCTTTTAAGTATGTCTAAGAATAATAACAGTCCATCAGAAGCTTTAAATAGTCACAACAGAAATAAACGGTTTTAAACATAATCACTGATTAGAAACTCAATATATGTGAATGCTCACATGATGACAATGCATAACTGTGCCGTGACTCAAAAGATGAACTCAAACTGATAAACAACACAAAAAAATCAGTATGATCATTCAATAATAATTCATTCTTCTTTATCAATTCAGAATTGTTTTAAAAGGATAACGAAAGACTTGTCTCTATCATAAATTAGAGATGACAGAAAATTATGAGGGGGTAATTCACTATTGTGTTACTGCATGTATTTCTCGTTGGACTAAGCCTTCACCAAAGATGTCAAAGCGGAGGAACGGGGAAAGTGCGGTTTTTGTCAGAAACTCTTAAATAACTTGCTACATTACTTTGTGTTCATTCAGTTTACTGATTTTCACTCGCCAAGGTTTAACTTCTGTGTCTTCAGTGCCACGAATTAATCTGTCCAAAAATAAACAATCTTCAACCTGTTTGGGTCACCGAGTGATAATCTGTTGAACTCACCGACATTTTTAAGATTATTTAAAAATTTTTTTTTTCGCCCTAACGTTCAACTTACAGTTTTGATAGCAAGAAAACGAAAAGGTTAATTAAACCGAAATGCTACCTTTAATTTCATAGCCTTTCCCAAGTTCAAATAAATTTAATTATTTCCCGTCTCTCGCACTGTGTGAGGGCTTTAAGAAAGTACTGGGGATGGGTATATTTAAGATAACGACTGGGACGATCAAATGAACAAGGCAATGGGGTCATGTAATCACGAGGTTGATCTGCTGCTCGACGAAAGACTCTTGCATTGAATAAATAGGCCAAGTTATTTCCATTCTCTACTCGCTTATCTTTCCGGCGAAACGAATTGTGTCGAGCTCGGTGCAGAGTAAAATGGCACGCAAGCGAGTGAAATAGATCTCCCTTTAAGCGAGTAAAATGATGCAGTAGCCGTGTCTGAAATTTTCGTTTCATTAACCGGGCTTTCGTGCTTTTCTCGCCCTGTGTTAAACGATAAAAATTTAACTATATTTAATCTGAAATATCGTAAGTGTTTCCTTATATTGGTGTCGGGGAAAGGAATGGAAATATTATATTACTTTAAACCATTCCTGCAAAAAAATTTATTAAAAGGCAGGTTGATTACTTCTTATTCCTTTTGGAAGTCTCATCTTAACGGTGGAGTTTGGTCACGTTTTCCTCGTTAAGATCGAGAAGTTGACATGGAAACAGTTGTTCAGTTTCTACGGTAATTAGAACTCGTGATAGTGTCTCGGGAAAGCTATATTATTAATTAAGTTAATTTGTTAATCCAGGAAGAGTGAATCTCTCTGGTAAAAGGTCACGTTGGACACTTCTCATTCTTAAAGCTGTAAACGTGTGATACCCTTCATGTTTCCCAATTAGATAGTTATTATGACTAGCACGTAGTAACTTGGGGGTGGTACTTGTGAACGCCCCTTCTCCAACTTTTGTAATCATGATGTTGTAATGTAACCCCTTTAGATGTGAATAATATTACGTCAATAGGTTAGTTATGATTTTTATATTACCAATCTCGTTTCTGTTCAGGCCGATCTAAACTGTAAGATCTTAATTTTCTCTACACCATCTTGACCAAATATCCATGATACATCACGATGCTCTATATCCTGTTTACGCAGCGCCTTAGCTATCCTTACGTCATGCAGCAAGTCAACTCTCTCCTCTCCTGTATCAGCTGTAAGCCATTCCAGGAGCAGTAAACTCCTACTGCATATAGCTTGTGTGACACTTTAGGCGACACGTTTGACGGGACAGACACCGGAAATGATTTTCTTTGTTCTTCTTTACTGATTAAACAAGCCTCTTAAGGGCATTGATTCCTGTCTTGAGTTGCACTTTAAGATGTTCCTGAATCACTGAGAGACCGTGTTTAGCTCTTAAATACACACTTTGCTCGCTACTACAGCGTCCGCGGGACTATCTAATGTGTTTAGTACTGTAACCATCACTCAGATCAACATTTCTAAGATGTAGTCAGATGTTGATAGTACCGTCCTTCTACATAGCTCGACAACTGTACCATGTGACCCCTCTTGGTTAAAGAAGTTGTCTTAGAACACAAGCATTAACATTTACTCAACAAAACATTAAAGAAATATTATAACACCAATGAATTTAAATTTCTGGACACGATAAATAACTAAAGCGAAACAGTGGAAAGGCGGGGAAAAAACCAGCTCTGAATCCTGAACACATCTAAGTATGGTAACAGTCCAACAGAAGCTATGAATATCACATGGAAAATAAACAACTTTACACTTCAGTTATTACATACTTAATTCTTTTTTTTTTTTGCAAACAATGATTACTGAAACTTAAGGTCATCGAATACGTACGGATCAAACCACTTAAGAAGATATCAGAAGAAATTGGCAAAATAAATTTAAAATTAAAGTTCAGCATGTTTTTGGACCGCTTAAGGAAATAAAATAAAACGAAACAACAAAAATAAAACGAAAATATGAAATTGTGCAGAACGGCCGTGGGTACAAGAGTTCCCGGAATTTCTCATTCCCCCAATTTTTTTTCTAAATAGTAGAAAATTTCTCGTTTCTGATGGGAGAGTTTCGATTCAGCTGCCACAAGGGTAGTTACTATATATGACTCTCAGAAATCAAATTTCTAGGATTCCCCACTTAAAATGATGTTAAGGTTTTAATATCCACTGAATTGAAACTGTAACTTCCGGTGAAAACTGTTTACCGTCATTTTTAGCCAATATTGATCATTTTGATATAGGTTTTTGTATGACAGACAGCAAAAACTGTTTTTACATAACAATCAACGCATTTTGACGAAAGTATTTTGAGCCGGGGCTTATAGAATGTGATTACGATGTCCTCTAGTCTTATTTAAATAACATTTATTCCTTGCGAGTTACACGAAAAAATTGAATTCCACTCATTTCGAAGCTTCAACATCCCCCCCCCCCCCCCCCTCTCCCCGGCTGAGTAACGCACAGGCATTTGACTGTCTTCCGTAGCAGGGGAGGAGAGAAATTTTGACCCTTTCCTGGGTGGGGTGAGGAACTTAAACCAGAGCTGTCAAGTCTTTGCAGCAGAATAAACGTGGTCTATCGTTTGATATGGAGGGTTTTTAAAGATAAGAAGTTCACTTTCGCGAGCAGATAGCTCAGAAGAAAACATATCGAACAAAGTCACGGTCGCTAATCTTGTATTTACTTAGAAAAGGAAGATCGTATCCCGCATTTGGGTGAGGAATTTTAACCTAATTTTGGCTCTGACTGGCGGGAATTTGGGCTAAATAATCTTGAAAAGTTTATTGAAATGCCCGGTGACTGCCTGTTGATTGACGCATGAACGTTTTTTATTGAATGATGCGACGGACTCCGCCGAAAAGGAGGGACTGCTTGTAGTCCACTTCCTCCTGATCGTAATAATTTTTATCTCTTTTAGTTGAATTTCTCTCCATCCCTAATCAAATTTTTTTTGCCAATTTCCTTAAAGAGATATTTTATCTTTTTGTTGGACGAATGGACAAGAAAATAAATAAGAGTAGGGCGGAGCACAGCCTTGGGTAATTTTAAATTCCAGGTAGGTCACCGTAACGTACATCTGGAAAAGTCAACCACATCATTTGCAGTCTGGGTATGTATTTGCGATATTTAGACAGGCTGGCTCAGAGCTGGTTTAAATAGGGGCCTGTCTAAACAATGACAAGATCAGGCCACAACATCGGGAGCTACGTTCCCTACTCTTTGCGAGAAGTGTGTGGGTTCTACAACTGTACAGAGTAATATACCAATACAGAGAAGAGACAGGAGACGGAACCTTCTCGTCCTTATCCAAGAAGACTAGAATGTCTAACCATTTACCGATGCCAAAGCAAAGACAGCACATTCTCGTCAGGTATGTTAAAATCCTGGGCGACCTCAGATCTAACACATCAAGTCAGGCTTTATTTCATTAATTGCTTTATTTGTTTTCGCCAAGAAAGTAATCGTTCCTTTAAAGATCTTGAAAAGAGTTCGAAATTCTAACTGGATTACTGACTGAATGACTCAGACTTACTGACCAGCTATGTAACCGGCCAGCTGGCCTGCTAACTGACAGACTGACCGAGTTGATTGAATCGGATCAATCAAATGAATGGTTTTATCGAGTGACTCATAGACTGACTCATTCGACTAAGACTGTCAAAAGGTATTGTGTCAGCAATTTTTCATGTTCCTTAACATGTCTCGTACGAATATATCCAAATTTGGTTGTTCTCCCTCGACGCACTTGTTACGTGAAAGTGTTCAAAGTTCAGTCTTAGTCCGGTTCTTTTCTCCCATGCAATTATTTCTCTTTCCTTTTTCCATTTCTTGTTTTTCACCTTTCTAGGAATAGCACAGCTTCTATCTTGGAAAATTATCTGCGGAGAAAATCAGCTGTTACAACATTTAAGGGCAAAAGGTATTCTTTTTTCTCCCGGTCTTTCTTGGGACTCTGGTTCTGAAAATTCAACCCTAATTTCACATTACCTGTAGGCATGTTTGCGAAAAGGGGTAAGATTCTGATCGCACATTCCATATTATTGATGAAGAGCTGAATGTGAAGAAAACGAAGTATCGTGATTAAATTCGGCTAAGTTGCACGCTTTGTATCGAGAGATTATTATTGAAGAAAGTCACGAACAATGCAATTCTGTTATATCCAAGGTTCTCAGGAAAGGGATTTGTTTCTAAACATCTCCTTGTAGTTTCAGTTAGTTATTTTTTTCTCATCTTCAGAAGGGAAGTATCCGCATGGCAAAATGTGACAGTGACAAACGAAACTTTGGGAGAGCTCTCTATCGCTGTTGCTGAACCTGTTCCTACTCCTTAAATTTTGGATCCTCATTCTAGTTTGGCGATTTTTCCTCTTCTATACTTTATTAATAATCTCAACTTCACTTTCTTCAATTTCCTCTTTTTCTTCCTGCCCGGATACCGGAAAAAGACGGCCGTCCTGATGTTTTTCCTTTTTCGTCCTCTCTTACCCTTCCATTTTTGGTACCCTAACTCTGTCTTTTCTTTTGTTGTCCTCTTTTCTCCTCTCTTTATCAAATAGAAAACCTTGAACAACTCCACAATGTAAGTCAGCTCCTTCTTGTAGGCGTAAGAATACAACAAAGTCTTAAAGCTCTAATGAATCAGGGTAATATATAGTAACTTTCACTTTTTGTCTTCATCTTTTTCTTTCATTTCTACATCAAAACTCTAATCATTCTAGTTCACGCTAAATCCATTTTAGCCATTTCGTCTCATCTTTCTATAAATTAAGCGTTAATTCACGACTTCCGATCAAAAAATTCAAATCAAATGTAAGAAGTGCGTTTGATTTGAATGTCTTCATCGGCCTGAGTGACAATTTTGAAAATTGTAGTTTCATTTTGGCTGCGCAAAGTTGATCTCGATAGATTTTACCCTAACATTTACCCTAACCTGTTATCAGTTGACAGTCGTTGGGTTAGGGGAGGGGTAGGAATGCATTTGCTCACACATCGACAGTGATTCCAAGTTCAGTTTTAAAGTGACAAAGATACTTATGTAGAGCGAAACCGGTTTCTTTACTCAAACGAAGATGGCCATTAAGGCCCAAGGTGACCATCAGACCTACAGCTCAAACTTCCACCAACCCAGGAGATCGTAGAACTTTATTCTAGGTCACATATACCACAGTGGTTTCAAAGTAGCTTTTTGATATTTTTTCACAGCCAGCACTAAATAGAGGGTCTGAATGGGGGGTTCAAAATGTCGGTTGTCGGTTAAAATTTCATTACTTTGTCGGTTGTCGGCTAAGATTTTTGACCTTTGTCGGTTGTCGGTAAATCTCAGTTAATAATTAAAAATACACGTTAATTATTCACATTTATTATGCAATTTGCCCAGTTTTAAGACTTTAAACTCTAGACGAAGTGTAATACTTGTAATAATTCATTATTTGTTTTCACTTAAACTTCGTTAACGCTGTTTTTTAATTTAGCAACGTGCTCATATACCCCACTTTTGTTTGCAAATCTAGTATACCGATAAAATTCACCAAAGCTTTTATTATAGATGTGAATTTGTTTCCTGTCGACTACGGGGCATCGAAGTAAATCAAGAGAGGTAAATTCTACAAAGAATGAAACACCCACTCTAGCCCCTGGGATACCTAATTTTAATTTGTAAGCTACGGAAGTCTTTTTTTATTATTCAACGGCTCTCGTGGCTTTTCTGCGAGGTTTCTTTTTTTTCTCTTTTTTTTGCCAAAAATTTGGTTGTCATACGTATCAATCTGCACCGTTAAATGGATTTTTTAACTGTTAGTACCTCTTACATGTCGAGACGCACAAATGCACGAACAGCCCTGCCGGATCGGGTAACACACGCTCTGTTGACAACCTCTGGATGTTCTTCAAAATCTGATTCCTCGTCATCCGAATCTGTCTCATACTCATCGAATTGTACTTCTCTGCGATCCTCAAACACCTCAGCAACATCCCCTTCGTCCACAAATTGTATGCTGACAACGCGTTGTGCATTTGCTGACGATACAGTGTTTTCTTCAGGATATCAAAGCCTCTCTTCAGACTTGTCGGTGTGGTGAACGGCGTAGACAGCTGGCGGCAAGGCCCCAGCCTTATCTTTTGTGGTCTCACTCCTAACCGTCCGTTGGCGTACTGGTCTGTAACTCTCTAGCCACTCTTTGATCTGTCCTTCCATCCCTGGTGTTATGTCCTCACTTGGCAAAGGTGTCATCATAGCTATAGCAGAAAGGGGCATGGCGGATTGAGGTACCGGATAGTAGGATTTGTCACGCGTGTAGTACTTTGCTGCCCATCTAGATGTGCGCTTCAGAGATTCCTTGCAAATTGTTCCAAAACCTGGGCATGTGTAAGTAGCGTAAATGTCTCGTGTTTAAGGTGCGAAACAGCGTGCAAATTTTCCACTACTGTTGTGAGCAACGTTTCGAGCAGCAGATCATCTACAAATTGGGGGTTAATGTCCATCACGTTCTTGTATAGCCTTTCTATGCCCTTTTTAAGCAAAGACACAGATACTTGCGTCTTCTGTGATACAGTTCCCTGTGGACCATTGGTTGCAGAAGTCTCGGTCAACTTGTTGTTTTCTGTGTTTTCAGCCATGATTTGGGCTTTAAAAATAGCCCCACGGTTTCTTTTACCAACGCTACAAGAAGATGGCGCGAACATTGGTTGTCTTGGTTTATTTTAAAAATACATTTTAGCCCGGCAAATTCTTTATTTTAGCACGCAAAATGCGCCACAATGCCCATCAAAGTGATAATAATACAGTTTTTAGCCGGAATTTAAAAGAAACTATCTTTACATAGCGAACGCACCAAGTGAGCGTTTTTCGTTGTATAAACAAGGCAGTGTTTATAAACAAGGAACACCGCAGAATTTCCAAAGTAGCGAAATTTATGACTTTTGAAAATCAGGTAAACGAACTACAAGTGCTAATTCAGCCCTACCATCCTGAAACTTTTGAAGGTCTCCTTGTTGCCTTTCGTTTCTCTCGATATCACCTCCTTCAGTCATGATCCTCTTTGCCAGATTTTCATCTTCTTTTGCTTCTTCTCGCGATTTCCGTTTCCTTCTCACCTTTTGACTCGTCACCTTTCTCTCAGTGTCGTTCATTGACTTCTGCTTGCTTTTATCAGATGTAGCCGGCGCCTTCAGCAACACTACTGGCTTTCCGGTCCAGTTTGTGACCTCTTGGATAATGTGTACTAAAATATTAAATACCGTGTGTTTTAAGTTTTCTCTTTGGTAGGCTTTTGAGAAACTTACACAGTTATTATCAGCAAATGCTCGTCAAGATGTATAAAACGTGCACATCGAGCGAAATCTCTCGTGCGTAGCTTCCCTCGAGGAGAGAATTGAATATTATTTGAACGTCTGGTTTTCAGAAACAAATAAATTTAAGGGCGTGTATAAATAAACGGGGTCTTTAATATGTTAAGCTACACTGTTGTTCATTCACCAATTAATCAGAAAGAAGCTTATAAACTGATTTACTCTCTACTTCTTTGTAGAGATTTTGCTTCTCAATTTTCGCATTCAAATGGACGGTGAAAAAGAAAAAAAAACATTCCGCTCCACAAAACAACAAACAAAAAACGGTGGAACCAGAGTTTAACCACGTTAATATTTGAGCTTAATATTTAACTACAGAACTAAAGTGATTCATCAAACTCCACTGCACGCGTTCCACACTTACCGTTGAGCTCACTGCTACTTTAATCAGATATTAAATTTGGAAGTTCAAGCTGCCATTGCCCATCCGTCACAATTGCAAAATTTTCGCATTTGCCCACAGGCGATTTCGCCAGGCGAAATAACTTTAACGAAAATCCGCCAATTCCATATTGATGTGCCTGCTCCTTTAGTCCTAAAAACTCCGTAAGATGTTTTTTTAGTTCAGATACTCCTCTATGAGCTTCTTTGTCTACTGGGACCCTGCTTCGACGACGTTCGATGGCGACTTCTTCACCTTTTCGAAAAAAACTCACGATGACTTTAGCAATCCCAGTCATGACCCGACCGCATGAACAAACAACGAGCAATAAAAAGACAACAGCAGGGCGTCTCGTCGGCTCGTTTGTGATCCGCTGTTCTTGAAATGAGACAGCAGGGCGTCTTGTCAGCCCGATTACGAGCCGCTGTTCCAGAAATGAGCCCACGCTGCTCACCGAAAAGAAGGATCCCGTGGATTTAAAGTAATTTGAAGACAAGAAATTCTATAATTCGGCTAAATTTGGAATTAATGTGGTTACGTCGGGTGAAGAAGGATTTTCTGAGCTAGAAATCATCAAAATGCTGTTCTTTCTGAATACAAACATCCCTATCACGTCTGACCATGTCGGTTGTCGGTTAGAATTTATTTGTCGCTAGTCGGTAATTTTTTCCCCGTTTCGTCGGTAGTCAGTAATTTTTTACGCCCTTTGTCGCTAGTCGGTTAGCCCCATTCACACCCTCTAAATAGTATTTTGTCACGAATCATTATCTGTCTTTTTCTTTCCAGTGCTTCGGCTCCGGTGCTTCTGCCCAAAATAGTGAAGAAGTCAACAAAATCGCACACATCCAAGGTTGGTTTCTCTCAAACTTCCTGTAGAAAGTGCTGTCCGTTTGTACTGAATATGCGCATGCGCATGGGAAGTCATTTCAGTTTTTTGAGCTCCTCTTCAAGATACGTTTCTTGCTACAACTGAATAGCATACACTTGATTTCTACTTTGTATATAAGTTTATCTTCTACATTCAACCTGTTTAACTCTATCGTCCTTAGTTTGACTCCGTTCTCTATTTTTTTCATCCTCTCCAATGTTTGATTTCCAGATCAGTCATTCAACTCTACGAAATCGTTCTAACCTAGCACATTCTAACCGAACGTGCAAGATTTTTAAGGACTCTTCGCGCCGACTGACCTTACGTCAGATCAAAGAACGTGAGGCAGTTAAAAGGATTTGTTGTACGGTTATCTGTTTGTTAGTACAAACAGCACTGATTAAAACTTAAAAAGAATTCATTCGCACCGTAAAAATAGTCAGTTACCCACACATTCAGTTAGTCTACCGCTTATACGAGCTGTTAATCAAACGAACCCACAGTCAAGGGTTACAGAGCTATTTTATGACCACGGTGCATAACAAACTTTTTTCGTTATCAACAAAGCCACGCTAGCGCGCTGCTCCGTGCTTTCATTCCAATTTTTTGTGCCATGCAAAATTCACTTTTGTGAAGACTGCCAAATATCTGCTAAGTAAGACTTAAAAACGAATAATAGGCAATGATAAACCCCGCTGAATACCCGCAATGATAAATTCTCTTTTCCACTCGACTTTATCATCACACCTCTGCCCTAGTGTTGCTGTGATGGCTGCCAGCGCCACGAGGAAGACTGGAGACCAGTCAAACCTTGCATAAGGTGATTCAGTATTATCAATTGAATTGATAACGTAAATAAGCCACCGTGAAGAGTATCAAAGATAACGTTTCGCGAATTAGCCCTTCGTCAGAGCGAATGGAGGAATTGTAGGTTGTGTGTGTGTGTGTTTATATGCAGATCTTGCAAATGCAGACCTTGCCTAGCCTTACATATCATAAAATTGTTACGCTTGATTTTCCAAGTATTCTTTTTTTTCATCAGATGTCTTCCAGCTCGGCCACATCCTCTGAGCGAACCCGGCAGATTCTGAGAGCTCGGATGAAATCGAATATCTGACTAGTGCAGGATAGAGGGCCGCTTACTGTGACAACAACTACCATACCTTCCCTCCCTAGTATTAATCCACAGCCAGTGTGTATCGGAGGGGAGGGTGAAGAGTGCATCCAGGACAACATGCGCATTGCACGATTGAGACGTGCCCACAGAAGCGAGTTCTTCATGAACTGTTGATTCATCTGAACAGACTCAATTTAAGCTCGGATAGATATGCTTGAGCGATGAATTGATTCATTTCGAACTGCTAGCGTTGTTATTAAATATTTGTACACGTTCCCCTTTTTACCTGTAGAGAGAGCGAAAAGTGAGAGTAGACGTAATTTTCATCAGACATTTCAACCCGTGTAGGTTTAGAGTAAACGTGAATAAATTGCTTTAAAAAATCATCACCCTACCGAAGTTCTGTTTGCAGATCTGGAGCAGAAATATTTATAGCAAAAACTTCAGAGAACTGAAATAACGAAATATAGGTATTTTTTGAGATGATGATACCTTATAAATAATTATTTTTATATTCATAATTTCCCAACACCAAATTTTCTTCATGATATTGGTCATATGTATATAACAGTAAGTACTTCTTAGTGCCTGTAAATCCAATTTCCATGATTGACACAATTGTTTACCATATTCTATCTGCTGCAAGTTTTTCTACCTATTTATGTACTAAATAGAAAAACAATTTCCATAGAAAAGGCTAATTGATATAACTGTAAAGGAATTGATAACGAATGAAAAACACTGCATCTCATCGTGAAACACACAATATAACACAATTATTTTAACGAATTAAAACGATTGTGAAGAATCTTTCGTTGAACTCCGATGTATATGGGGGAAAAATTTCGACACAGAGATTCCGAAATACGTCCATCGAGAAACAAAAATGGATAAGCTTAACACTCAAGTCTCCAAAATAGTTTACCTGCCAAACCTTCGAATGAAAAAAGGAAAAAAAATGAAAAAAAGAAGTAAAATAGTATAAAAAGAATTGATCTTGTCCATGCTGTTAAAAGCCACCATCCAACTTGTGACGTCAAGTAGAAGAGGGTGACCTGGTTCATTCTAAAAAAGCACTAGAATCAGTACAAGGAAAGGAAAGTCTTTCGTGCCATCCAAGAAAGCACAAAAGCGTACTATGTGCGAGCTCATCCAGCAAAATTAAGTCTTCTTCGAGGGATCTATAGCCGACTCATACTTGACTTTGATCGGGATAAGTGCAGGTCGTTTCTCCGCTCGGATTCGGTGTTGATCCCGTTTTGTGTCCATCTGTTTTCGTGCACATGTGCACGTGCCGGCATAGGGCATTTTTGTTGCGATCGTAAGTTGTAAGTTTCGATCGCAAATTAGTAACTTGCGATCGAAAACTCGAATGTTCCTTAAAAGCCACAATATGAAGTTTCAGTCCGTCCTGTACTGCATGCCTGATATTTAAATGACACATGAATGAAAGGGGTAATGACGATGCTGCGTCGATGGGGTATTACAAGATAATTTGGTTCTGTCAACTGACGCTCTTACCAAGGACTAACGATGTAAACGTTTCCTTTAAAAACTCTTTTCAGCAGCCAATACATTTTCAACTCAGCTGGTAAAACCAAATTATCTGGTTTTTACATATTCTGCGTAGTTGCGCAAAAATGTCGCCACCTTTACTGAGTGAAACGATGGTATTTACTGTAATATGGTGTTTTTTGATGCGATATTTCGGGGAATAAAATCCTTTAATACATTTGCTTAAAAATCACTTGTGATCCTTGCAATCTGATCAACTCTCTGCGACCAGTGCGATATATCCACAAATTGCATCTTTATCCCAGGCAATGAGACCGCTTTACTAAAACACAACAACCAATCAGATTTCAGGACTTGTTTGAAGAAATCAATCAAATTGCAGGAAAGTGAGAGACATTTTGTAATGAGCGACTGAATCGTGGGATTTCAAAATAATTGTAATTAAGTAATATAATAATAAGATTTCAAGAATTGTTCAAAGAAATCAATCAAATTGCAGTGAAATGAAAGGTATTTTGTATCCAGCGACTGAATCTTCTGATTTCAAAGAAGATGCAATAAAGTGGCAATTGAACTTCATGTCGTGCAATTTTGGTCTAGACTCATACTTGTGATTTCAAGGCAAATCATGCGTATGATTTCAGACCAAATTGAACTCCACTTACTTCAATTACCATTATAAATCAAGTCATTGTGGTGCTCTTGTATCCTGCGATTTTTTCCTTTTTATTTCGTCGTCAAAGATTTGGTGTACAGGAAAACAAATTAGTGGCGCTGCTTTTGTTTCTTATTTAGTATCCCGCGGTGAAATAATCAACCAGCCTTGTCGTTTAAACCTTTTTCTGACATTCATTTGGTCATCGTAAAGGTTAAGGGTCCGTAAGATGCTAAAGATTGAAAGTTTGAAAAAAAAAATTGATGTAACAAAACTTTCAAAGAGGTTACTGTCAGCAAAATAGGGTGCCCCCTGGAAAAATCGTCTTAAGCGAGGTACTTATAAAACAAACCATGAACCATGACCTATTTATAAAATAATTCAAATAGTACGCGCGCTCTGATTGGCCACAAAACCATTTTACATGAGCGTATGAAAACACGGTTTTCGTTCCTCTTTCATTAGTTATTTTATAAAAGAAATGTAAAATGGTTTCCGTGTTTACATAGCCTGATGTAAAAACTTGGCAGGATAAGCTGGAAACCACTCCGTTTCGCGTCGTGGTTTCCTACGCTTATCTCGTGTTCTCCCAACCTCCCGCGTGTTTACATCAGGCTATGGAAACACGGAAACCATTTTGCATTTCTTCAATGTCACTGCAGCTTATAAAGTATAGATTCCGAAAATAGCAAAAGTTGTCACAGTTTTTGTTTTGGTGGGCACACAACTTAAAAGCTTCCTTGATCTAAAAAGCAAAAGAAAAAAAGAAACTTGAAAGAATTTTGACCAGATTTTATTGACAGTGACCTTAAATGATACTTTCAGAAGATCTACAGTAAATCGACTTTATGTACAGTTCCTTCAAGTATATGGCATGGCGCTTTGGTATGTGTTCAATTGTGTGTGTAAATCATGCATGGATATAAAACATATTGTAGTTTCGATGTTTCGTCCATTATTCGCGGTGCTGTGGCAGTCAGAACTTCACAGTATAAATGAATACACCCGTCGTCATACCTCAAAACTTAGTATTTCTCTTCAGTGCGTCTGAATCGAAGGCATTAAAATTACTGACTCGGTGATTGGAACACCAGTAAGTCGCTCTCTTCTCTAACACTGTTTCAAAAACTCCACACAGCACATAAACAAAATCTAACATGACTTCATAATCTGAAATGTCTCCATAGTAAGGATCGTGTATTATCAACTCTCCTCTCCCTTTTTGTATGTTGCAAACAGTTTTACCTCCGCCCGCGCAGTGCCGTCTGGTTTAAAAGTTTCATTCAGATCTCGTACAATGCTCTCGTCAAAGGCCAATATTAGATACCTTTCGAAGTCAATTACATCGTAGGTCATGCATGTGATAAAATGCAACATGTTCACAGCGTCAGCAGTCAGCGAGCAAAGCGAGTCACGTCAAACGTCGTCCAAGGCCATATTGATCAGCCGCAGTATTTTTGTAGGCAATTTAGTGCTAACAACTAAGTTAAAAACGTAAATTGGCTGACGTTTCGAGCGTTAGCCCTTCGTCAGAGCGATGGACTAAGGGCCAACGCTCAAAACGTCAGCTTTTTACTCTTTATGGTGGCCAATTTACGTTTTCAAAGTAGTAGTTAACACTAAATTACCTGCCATACTCTTCCACCGACGCAGCATCACAGTTTCTTTAGAAACTTACCGCCTTCAATCAGTATTTTTGTATGTGGCGATAAAAAAAATCAAACCTCGCATCTGCAAATGCTTCTTTTGAAATCACACAATCACAAAGCTAAACGATACTGCTAGTGAATAAATGTATCAGAGAATATATGAACAACTTTTAAATCTTTCCGGCCGGAGAAGTTTTAAAAAGACCTCAACTTCGCGAAGAAATCCGAGTAGTTTTAAAATGTAACTCCGAGATCAGCCGAATAATAATGTGCAACGACGGTCTATCAGCGCTTAAACTGAACGCTCAAAAATGCAAACGGTTCAACAGTGGATATGAATAATTAGTTGGAGCCAACTTTAGTATAGATTACGACTAAAGCTACTTCCGACAACGTGCGAAAACTAAAAGTAATGGAGAAGCAATTTGTTAAATCAATAGTCCTTTTTAACTCGTGAATTGCGCGCATGCGCAAGAGCGAGTTGTAGATATGATGTGGAGAATGGCACTCGTTCGATTGGTTGACTCCTGTAAACGTTTTTCGATTTTAGGCTTTTGAGTGCATTTGATAGTTTTTGGCGAGTAATGAACAAACGAAATGGCGACCTTTGTTGCTAAGAATAGTGGTGGGGTGAAAAAGAAGCCTATGATAATCTTAAAAGAGTTTATTTTTTTTTTGTTTTAGTTTCAACAAGCCGCGCCAGCGACTGGCAGGCGTGCGAGGTTCGCACTGAGATGAGTGAACAACCTTCGTTTTTCATAAAATTGTAATTTACAATCCTTGAACTTGAAAACAATCTTAAGATTCATTAAAAATATCACTTACTCCGAAGCGCTCGGAGTTTACAGGTGTTTCAAAAGCTTTTTCTGTTATGGCGTGAGATTGCGGACAAAATCGATCATTACATTTCGTATCGTTTGTTTGTTTCTGTGTGAAGCAACAAAAGGTGCCGGCGTCTGACAAAATTGCAAGTTAACACGAAAATCAAATAACACGTAAACAAATAATTTGGCCACCGATTTCCAGTGAATTTTCAAAGAACAAGTTTCAAGACAATTTGAAGATTCAAAATAAATATTACGTACTAAAACGCGAAAGTTATACACCACAAAATTGATAAATAGGCCTGAAATGAAATTCTATCTTGTTCTTGATTACACGTTGCCTAGCACGTGACCAAAATCTACCCAGGCGGAAATCCAAAATGACGGCGGCAGTCTGGGCTTAGTTATATCACTCAAACCTCGTTCCCGTTTGTCTCAGAGGGAATAATTTATGTTTTCACTAAGACAATATTGCCTTGATTTTCCAATATTTACAATGATAGGCAGTAAATTTCACTTTTCACCCACATTCACCTTGAACCTTTTCTTTTGAACCAGAAACAAAAATGATATACGTTTAAAACACACGACATCATCCACCCTTGTCAAATGTAATAGCATGATCATTTCAATTGTAATGCCTTCTTATCCCAACGTTACTTTGTTTCTTTGCTACATTAGCGAACACTGAACTACTGCTCGTACTCTAAATATGACAATCAACCACAAAATTCCCTAAACCATATAAAATTAAACGTAATCCAAAAAATCATGTAAGTCACCTGTCAATTCACGAGTTTGCTCACAGAGCACTTTGATTATCAAACTGGAGACGGGAGTAATACAAAAAAGGGCGGGAGTTGGGAAGAAAAGGGCTGGAAAAGAACGGAAGGTGGGAGAACGTGGTACGGAAAGTTGGAGGCTGTGGGGTAAGAGTTGTTCTCGAAGTTCATCGAAATCATATAAAAAAAGGAAGAACTTAGGGGAAAACAAGAACAAATTCAACAAGTGGTAAGATTTGATGATAACTGACCATATTTTAGTTTCCACTAGATACAAAAAAAATTACACTTTTCATCAACGGTGGAATTGCCCACTTGAGTAGCCAAGCTGAGCAAAGGACTCGCATCATCTCACCCACATGCTCTGCCAGCTATGAAATAATTAGCATTTACTGCCAGATTTTCATTTGATCTCCAAGGATCATTATACTAGTATTTAACCACCTAAAAATTTGTCACGCGACAAAGTTCCCTCAGAAATTGGTCTCGTTTGAAAATCGTCACGCATGAAACAACAGCCTAATGAAATTCTAAATTTAATCAATGAAACATTCGACAAGAAAAGCACAACTGTTCAAAATTACTTAAGCAAACATTGGGCCTATCACAGCAGTAATTGTCCACTCATTATGCTTAAAAGACAGATAAAGGCTAATGTTAAAATTATCGAAAGATAAGAACACCATGACTAAAATAAAAAATATCAACACTTTCACTCACAGAAGGTAATCACATTCGACTTCTCCTTACAATATCCAAACATCATCAAGTAAACAGGTAACAAGAATGAACAAATGTCTCAGCTTATTACTGAGTAAGACGTGTCACCTTGGCATGACATAAAAAAATTATTTCTTCGCATTAAAAGAAGTTATATGGCAGTTACAATGTGAAATTTTCTTGATACATCTCAAGAAGTGATGACCCCAAAACTGGTTTCCAAATAAGCATCACATCTCTAGCTAAGCCTGGAGCCACCAATAAAGTTCCTACATGATTAATTATGGTAATTGAACTGAGTGGAGTGCAATTTGAGCTGAAATCATACGCGTGATTTCAAAATCGAACAAGCGCACGGCGCGAGTTCGATTTGAAATCACAAGTATGATTTCAGACCAAAATTCCGCGACACGAGGTTCAATTACCACTTTGTTACATCCATTTTGAAATCGCTCAAATACAGGCTTGGTCGGTTTAATTATTTTATTGATGCAGTACCGAGCCGGCTTGAAATTAAATTCATCCATTTTATGGGGGGAAAAAATAAGAGTTTTGGAGACAAAATTTGCAAAATTTGCCACAAGATACTCTTTGTCTTTCATTTTCCTGCAATTTGATCGGTTACTTTAAACAAGCCTTGAAATCTGATTGGTTGTTTTTTCGTTAGTGTAGCCTTCTCATTGGCTGGGAAAAAGATGCGATTTGAAGCAAATAATGGTGCGATTCGTGAATAAATCGCACCAATTAGAGCCAATCAGGGACCACCAGTGATTTCAAAATGGGTATAATAAATTATGTAACACTTATTTTCCATGAAAATTGCAAAACTCCATCGCATTTGTTCGATTAAATAATAGCGCATCAAAAGTTGATAAATTGAGGCTATAAAAGCTTTCACTTTGGGCATGAAACTTTAGTCTTAAGTTACATCATGCTGTGTGAAAAATAAAGGCATTGTGCTTATTATGTTAATTGCATGATTATTGTGCAAAACACCAATTTATCCATAATAATAATTAGCCTATTCACTAGAAGTGAAAGTAAGAAGGGAAATCAGTGCGTTTTTTAAATAATTATTACTTTGGTTTTCATATACTGAAACAGGATTGATACTGCAATGCGTCCCTCAGAAGTCACTGCAATCGCAAGCGGAGCCCAGATGAACTCTCCGAAATGGATCGAAGTACTTCGCATCAACTTACTGTCATTGGTGTCTATTTCTATATACAAGATGTCTGAATTAATACCCTTAACACCAGCTATGACGACTTGTTCACTTTCCCTGTGATATGCAATTTGTAAAGATCTCAGATCCTTTTCCAGATTAAAACTGTGCAGATGGTCACCTTGTTCGCTGAATATGTGAACACGCGACGGATCCACTTTTTCCACCACCATAACTCTGCCATCACTTACAGCAGTGATTTCGTACGAGTAACTCAAGATTTGTCTTCCAAAACTGCAAACAAACTGACCATCGGTCTCATATACATCCACAACAGAACATTCGTTTTTCTTGGCACCCTTCAATACCACCACTTTATCACTATCACTGACTGACAGTTTACACAGGTCAAAGTCGAATTCCATTGCCCTGATACGAAACCTGTGATGCTGTTCAACGTTTCTGTTAAACTTAAAAATCCAGCGCTCGCGACTCGACTCTTCTTCGACTAGGGCATAAATGTTGTCGTTTTTGTCTGTGGCCAGATCAACCAGCGAGCCGTCAATAAGAAGAGGAAGTCTGTAACGTTGCACAAACTTGCCACTGTTGTCAAATACCTTGATTGTCAAGCCATCGTCCTTTACAAGACAATGCCCGCTTGAGTTGGTAGCGATACATCCCGGAACATTTAACCTGTTCTCCTCTTCGCCATCATGACCAAGTATCCATGGTACACTACAGTTCTCCATACCCTGTTCACAAAGTATTTTTGTTACTCTCCGGTCTCGCAGCAGATCAACTTTCTCCTTTCCTGTATCAATCATGGGCCATTGTGGCAATGGTTCTTTCGGGAGTACTGTTTGTGTGACATCGTAGGCGACACGATTGACAAGACAGACACTGGAAATAAGTTTGAGTCGTTCGTTTTTGTTAAATAAACCCTTCACCCTGATTCCTGTCTTGAGCTGTTCTTTAAGACTTTGCTGAACCACTGGCAGACCGTTGAGCTCTTTAATAAAAACTTTACATGGTGCTACAACATCCTTGGGATGGTCTATTGATTCTAATGCTGTTGCCATCACTCGGTACAGCATTGCTAAGATGCGATCATTTGGTGAAAGCGCTTCATTAGAAAAAGCATCTGTTGCTCTTTCAAGGGAAAATTCGAATCTCTTCTTTGCTCTGGTGAGCTTTCTTCTGGCAGATTTACTAAGCTCAGGCTCCAAGTCCTTCATTCGTTCAGTATCCGCGCCATCCCCCCTTGTGTCTTCAAATACATCATACAGCCGCTCGATTCCTTCTCTAAAGAAGCTAATACTTGCTAACAAATCTTTCCTTGCTAATCCATCCAGCCTGGATTTTATTTCATCGATTTCTCGCATGATGATGCCGCGAAGCTTTTGATCTGTTACGTCGCCATCTTTAAGCTTTTTCGCTGCCTCATCTCTGCTTTTATCCACGAGCCATCCAATAGTCGCTTTGAACACTGCTGTTATGATCGAAGACATAATGGCAGCTTGGAACTTAGTAATCAGAAGAAATTGGGACCTCTTTACAGCGAATTTACACAATCAGCAACTTCTCAAGCGTCAATGAACGCAAAGAAAAAAACAAATGATGGTAAAATTTCACAGATGATTGCAATTTTGGAATGAGGATTGCGGTCAGCGTAAAAAAATCATAACAAAACAAAGCATAACAAAGAGAAAGCAACCAAGGAATGCTGGCGTGAAGATTTATAGCCTCTTCATAGAATCCTTTGTTGAAAAACATATTTCTCTTTGAAAAGCTATGTTGCTCATCGCAGACACTTGAATAGGCTGTTGTGGTCTTAAGTTCTTCCTTTCACCAACAAATGATAGCGTGAGCATCAGAAATCCCTGACTGGTATCAGTAAAACTACAATTTAAAGCTCTTTTTGTTTTGTTTAATAAAATGTTACTCGTGATCAATTAAATTTTCAATTACATTACGGCATCGTTTGACTCAATGGAAATGTTGTTTGATGCCCGAGGCAAAAAAAAAAGATGATAATTGTTCATGAATCTTCCTTAGTTGTTAGGTTTGTTCTCAGCTTTAATGTGTTTTTACTTATAGTACTTTCTTTACCTTGTCACTCGTAATTAACTGTTATACCACAACTGGAGCTGAAACGGGTTCCTTCAATTAAATTAGTATGTGGCTCTTCATCGGGGTTTGGCCCTACACACTTACGATCTAATTTAATTCTAGAATCTTTGGAATCCCTTCTCACAGCATGGGTTGAAAGCGAGCCTAGTGAACTCAGAGGGTGAAAGACTGAGTTTTTATTTGGAGACTCAAACCCATACGCTAAATCAAACCAGATATCATTATCTCCCAGCTTTGCACTTCACAGTTGACAAAGGAAGGCTACAGAACATAACCTATATTTTGTTATGAATAATATGTCTCTCGTGCACGTCACTGCTGTTCGCCTCTTTCGAGTGTTTTATGCATCATTAAGTAGTATTAAGAACGTATAGCGATGTATACAGCATTACAGAAAGTGTCACCCCCCCCCAAATGGATATCACTGGGTATATAACATTCAGGACGATAGATAAATATTCTCGTAACTACATGTATACCAGATGTTCTTTCCTTATCTTCAGCTCCTTATCTCCTGGTTCACTTTTTCTCGCCGAAATTAAAAACAACTTAACGAACTTTCATCACGTGCCATGCACGATGAACTGTCTCAATTTCAAAATGAAAAAATGTGAATGCGCACATGATGACAATGCCCTAGTGAACCGTGACCCACATGATGAACACAGACTTACAAACAACACAACAAATCCAAAATAACTATCAAAGTGACCTTATTCTTTTCTTCCTTAGCTTTCATTTTCTCAGAATTGATCAAAGCATCACCCAAAGATGGATTTCGATCTTTACTTAGAGGAAACAAAGACTAAAATAACAGAAACTAGGGTCACAGACGAGTTTGTTTTTTGTAGGCAATTTAGTACTAACAACTAAGTTAAAAACGTAAATTGGCTGACGTTTCGAGCGTTAGCCCTTCGTCAGAGCGATGGACTAAGGGCCAACGCTCAAAACGTCAGCTTTTTACTCTTTACGGTGGCCAATTTACGTTTTCAAAGTAGTAGTTAACACTAAATTACCTGCCATACTCTTCCACCGACGCAGCATCACAGTTTCTTTAGAAACTTACCGCCTTCAATCAGTATTTTTGTATGTGGCGATAAAAAAAAATCAAACCTCGCATCTGCAAATGCTTCTTTTGAAATCACACAATCACAAAGCTAAACGATACTGCTAGTGAATAAATGTATCAGAGAATATATGAACAACTTTTAAATCTTTCCGGCCGGAGAAGTTTTAAAAAGACCTCAACTTCGCGAAGAAATCCGAGTAGTTTTAAAATGTAACTCCGAGGTCAGCCGAATAATGATGTGCAATGACGGTCTATCAGCGCTTAAACTGACGAACTTTCATCACGTGCGCATGCCATGCACGATGAACTGTCTCAATTTCAAAATGAAAAAATGTGAATGCGCACATGATGACAATGCCCTAGTGAACCGTGACCCACATGATGAACACAGACTTACAAACAACACAACAAATCCAAAATAACTATCAAAGTGACCTTATTCTTTTCTTCCTTAGCTTTCATTTTCTCAGAATTGATCAAAGCATCACCCAAAGATGGATTTCGATCTTTACTTAGAGGAAACAAAGACTAAAATAACAGAAACTAGGGTCACAGACGAGTTTGTTGTATATCGTATTCTTGTTAGATTTTGCTTCCATTGGTGATAAATATGGGGAGGAAGAGGAAGAGGTGCTTCTTTTGTCGGAAGCCCTGAATTAAACAACTTATTACATTGCCCGGTCCGCATTCCACTTGCTGATTTTCAACCGTCAAGGTTTCTTTTTTGTGTCAGTACGCCTTCAGAGGCATGAATTTAACAATCACTGACTTCCCGTTCTAAAACAGTAAGGCTCACTGAGTAATAATTGTCTCTTCATGTGAAAAGCTGAGCCCCCTGAGAGCCAATATTCCCGCAGTAATTAAGCTAGAAACTTTCCCCTTTCGAACCTCTAAATAATCACGGTTGACGAGATGAAACTTTAAAGTTGCCATCCAGTTTAGCTATAAACCCTATTATATCAGCGTCTGACACCATCAGAGTGTATATCAGATTAACATATGTACAGAATGTACTCCAGACAACCGCGATTTTAAAGACTGTTTCTTATATTTTCATTTTCAGCAAGAAGAGCCGGAATTCTGAAACATTTCTCAAACTTGCCTCTGTTGTCAAACACCTTGATTGTCAAGTCACAGTCTACTACAATATTTCGCCCGCGTGAGCTGGTAACGATATGACACAGATCATTTATATCCAGTACTCCTCTACACCATCCTGATCAAGTATCTCTGATACATTACGATGCTCCATTTCCTGTTTACGCAGCGCCTTAACTATCCTCACGTCATGCAGCATGTCAACTTTCTCCTCTTCTGTATCGACTGTAAGCCATTCCGGAGCAGTAAACCCCCACTGTATATAAATTGTGTGACACTTTAGGCGACACGATAGACGGGACAGACACCGGAAATGATTTTCTTTGTTTTTCTTTACTGATCAAACGAACCCCTTAAGGGAATTGATTCCAGCTCTTCTTTTTGACAATGGTAAATATCTATCGATTGATAAGGTGACAGGGTGACGCTTAATCAAGCCACAGATATGAACGGCAACATCTATATGCTGGTAGACAAAATTTGTGATATTCATAGCTTCTGCATGGACCGTTATCATTCTTGGATAGGTTCAGGATTTAGAACTGGTTTTCTCCTGGTCTTTCATGCCACTGCAGACCGCGACACTTTACTTGCTACTACAGCATCCGTGGGACTGTCTAACGTGTTTAGTACTGTAACCATCACTCGGTTCAGCATTTCTAAGATGCGGCCAGATGTTGATAGTCCCTTCGATTCCTTCTACATAGCTCGACAACTGTGTCATGTGACTCCTCTTGGTTAAAGAGGTCCTAGAACACAAGTATAAAACTTTACGTAGGAAACCATAAAATAAATATCACAACGCCAATAAATTCAAATTTCTCGACACGATAAATAACCACAGCAAAGCAGTGGAAAGGCCAGGGCAAAACCAGTTCTAAATCCTTAACATGTCCTAGAATGGTAACAGTCCACCAGACTGAGGCTATGAATATCTCAAGGAAAATAAACAGCTTTACACTTCAGTAATTACAAACTTGATCCATGAGATAACCTTCTTAATGAAAATTCATTACGGAAATTACGGCAGTTTTTAAGAATATTGGATAAGTTTGTCCTAACTTGAAACTTTTATTTCCCATAACAGAAAGATACACAGGGCTATAAAATTTTCATAGCCTATTAGTCACCTCAGTTAAACTTATCCTCCATCTCTAGAACAAAGCTTCGTTCTGCCGAAGGGCTAACGCTCGAAACGTCAGCTTTGGAACTCTTTAAGGTGGCCAATTTACGATATCAACTCATTTGATCATACCACTTACCCTCTCGCACAAAGCAGCGAACTAAGCATGTCACCGAATTTCCTCGAGGTCTCTAAGAAAGTACTTAAGATGTGAAGGGAGGGAAATGTGAAACAAAAACAAAAAGAGAAAAAAGACTCAAGAACTCCGGTTCGAGAGATAGCTTCGTTGATTCATAAGAGACACTGATACTGAGAAAATCTGATTTCTTTTGGAGGAAGGAGGGGGGTCAAACCGGTTTTGTCGAATATAGTAATGCCAATAGAGCCAAGATAGAAAGGGCTGGGAAAGCGGAAAAAATCTTCATGACATGAAATAAAACGATAAGAAACTCTGGCATGAGTCACAGAAGCGTCATTCGAGATTTAGACAATCGTCAATCCAAATTACTGGCGTCACCCTACCACAGAAGATCTCACAAGAATGAGAAAATGAGTCAGCTATTTGAAAAGGGTTAATCTTTCCCAAACTAATTATTCTGCCCTCTGGCGTCAGAAAAAAAAGAGCTTCATTTTCGCAACTGTGCCTTAGTTCACGAAAAGATGTTTCAATCTATAGCCTCTATTGACGAGGCATGGAAGGTCACCTCTCCATAAGAAAGCAGCTTCGGGGAACTGACACGTTCATTGCACAAAATATGCAAACACGAGAGTGAAATTCTTTCAATTCTACCAGGTACCTTGCTTGCCAGTATCCTCCCTGTGAGAAACCGCTTGTAATAACTCAACCACTCTCATCAGCCTGAATTTAGGTGGGTCATGAAACAATGATTTCTGAAACCTGTGGTCATCGAACACGTACACAACCAAACCACTGTCGGAAAAGTGACGTCAGCCGTGTAACCTCGCAACGCAAAACCAAGGGTGGTCTTTAGGATTGTGGTTTTGTAAAAGATATAAGCTAAGATCGACGCGATACGAAGCGTGTGACGACTAGAATAAAGATAGGAAAAGAAAACTACGCGAGTGACTAGTGTTGCTATACTGGGATTTCCAACACTAACTGGCACCTCCGACGGGACTGAGATCGAGACATGGAACTGGAGGCACTTCAGAAGAATTTGGACGCAAAACTCAAGCTTTTGGCGTACAAGCAAGAAAAGGGAAAGGGCATTGTGGACAAGGCAAACGCGACAACTATTGGGAGACACCGTGACGGGTTGGTGTGTTTAGCAAAAGAAGCGGACGAGACCAAATTAAAGATCGAAGAGAAGAAGATTGCAAAGGGTGAGCAAATGGACGAGGTATGTGCATGGAGCAATGAAATAGACAAAGTTATTGAGGGTGTAGACGCGGAGATCGAATACCTTGGGAAGTGTTTGGGGGAGGTGAAGAAAAAATCGCAAATGGCCGAAAAAGAAAGCGAGAAAGCGACAATCGCGAAGGAGAGAGAGGAGCAACTCGCGTTTGAAAAAGCACAATGGGAAATGAAGCTTGATTACGAAAAAAAATCAGAAGAATTAGGTAGCAAAAAAGGGAAAGGGTTATCAGGCGATTCCGGAATGCACGCAAAGTTGCCAAAGCTATCAATAACGAAGTTTGATGGGTCCTTCGAACAATGGCTCTCTTTTTGGAACAAATTTTCCGCGGAAATAGACGCGACGGATCTGTCAGCAGTGACAAAGTTCGCTTATCTAAAGGAACTCCTTGTTACAAAGGTACGCGCGGACATAGATGGACTCCCGTTCAATCTTGAGGGGTACGAAAGGGCGAAGGCCATCCTAAAATCGGAGTACGGGAAAACGTCAGAAATTGTAAATGCATATGTAAACAACATCATGGGTTTGCCTACCATCACAAGCGCCAGTCCAAAAGAAATTAATGAGTTTTACAAAAGGCTTCTGTTCAATGTACAAAGCTTAGAGACGCTCGGGAAGTTACATGAAGTCTCCGGAAATGTGAGGGCGGTGTTAGACAAACTGAAAGGAATAAAGGGAGACTTAGTCCGGGGACACGAAGATTGGCGAGACTGGGATTTCGCTAAACTGATTCAGGCAATTAAAGGTTGGAGAGACATAAATTCAGAAGGAGAAGAAAGCGATGGTGCGAGTGTGTCCAAGAGGAAGAATGATCGCAACGACTGGAATGCCCGCGTTCCGCCGCCACGCGGAAGGTCTTATCAGGTCCAACAACAAGCAAATGGAGGACAGATGCGCGGATGCGTCTATTGCGATGACACGAACCACACATCCGCTAATTGCACCAAAGTTGTCGCGGTCGGAGACCGCAAACGAATTCTGAGCCAAAAACAGTTGTGTTTTAATTGTACAAGTGACAAACACAGAGCAGACAGCTGTAGAAGCCGCGGGTGTCATAACTGTCAACGCCGACATCACACGTCAATATGTGATCACCCACCAAGCGGTCACACAACGAGGGGAAGATTTATGACGGCACAAAACAAAGGAACAGAGAGAGTCGTGTATCCCGTTGTTGTCGTAGAAGTAAATGGAATCAAATGCCGCGCACTCCTAGACACTGGGGCAGGCAGCTCATACGCGTCGTCAGCTATCCTTGAACACCTGGGAAAAAAACCGCTACGAGAAGAATTCAAGCGCATAGAGATGATGCTTGGGTCAACAAACAAGGTCATCGGAGTTCATAGCGTGACGATTGGCAGCCTTGATGGAAAATTTCGATTGGAAACGGAAGTCACCAGAGTGGACCGTAGTACATTGCTATCACTTGACAACCCAGGATATGCTGGGATACTGGAGAAATATCCCTACTTGGATGGGGTATACATGGACGACAGAGACGAGAAGCCTGAGCTACCAGTCCACATTATCCTGGGTGCGAGCGAGTACGCGAAAATAAAGACAGAAACCATACCAAAGATCGGACGTCCCGGCGAACCTGTTGCAGAGCTAACAAAGTTCGGATGGACAATTATGTCACCAGGTAAAGAAGTTGACCTCTCTAATATGTTCTTGACCCAGACGACAGCGGCAGATTACGAACAACTATGCAAATTAGATGTTCTAGGATTGCGTGACACACCAGGCGGAGATCAAGCAGATGTTTATGAAGAATTCAAGGAACAATTAACACGAGGGCCAGAGGGATGGTACGAGACGGGGCTACCCTGGAGGGGAAACCACCCTCCACTGCCCAACCACAGAGCGGGAAGCTTGAAGCGATTGGAAAGTACCATTCGGAAACTGGAGAAGAACGGAATACTCCAGAAGTATGACGCCATAATTAAAGACCAGCTTAACGAAGGAATAGTGGAGCGAGTGTCAGGCCCACCAGTGGGAAAGGAGTTCTATATTCCACATAAAGCAGTGGTGAGAGAAGCTGCAGAGAGTACCAAACTTCGAATCGTGTACGACGCCTCTGCCCGAGCTTCAGAGAAGGCCCCTTCTCTCAACGAGTGCCTTCACGCGGGACCTCCGTTGCAGAACAAGCTTTGGGCTGTTCTTGTCCGTGCACGTTTCCACCCAGTCGCGTTAACAGGTGATATCAAGCAAGCGTTCTTACAAGTACGAATACGGGAAGAAGACAGGGATGCCATGAGATTCCACTGGATCACGGACTTGCAATCCAGGCGAGTGGAAATACTGAGATTCACGAGAGCTCTGTTTGGTTTGGCCCCATCGCCCTTTCTTCTTGGGGGAGTTATCAAACAACACCTGGAAGCCTGTCGTACCGAGAATCCGGACCTGGTGAGGGAAATAGAGAAGAGTCTATACGTCGATGACCTTATCAGCGGGGGACCCACCGTAAAAGCTGCCCTTGAAGTCAAAGCAGGCGTTACCCATGTCTTTAACCAAGCCTCATTCAAGCTGCACAAGTGGCATTCAAATGTTCCGGCAGTGGAGTCCCCTGGTGAGTCTCTTAGCGAAGATACTACATTCGCGAAAGAACAGTTGGGTGCACCTCAAGAAGGAGGGGGATCTATTCTCGGGCTTCCATGGAACAAGCGACAAGATACCATTGAAATAAATTTCCCAACTGACCGCACCCAAGTGACAAAGAGAGGGATACTAGCGGAGATAGCAAGAGTGTATGACCCGTTAGGGCTCGCAGCGCCTATGACATTGAGAGGAAAACTACTGTACCGAGACGCATGTGATTTGAAAGTCGGATGGGATGCTCAACTTCCTGGTCAACTGGGAACCAAGTGGTCAAGATGGGAAGCACAGCTACCAGTGAGCATTTCCGTACCCAGAGCCATACCTCAACACTTTGAAGAGATCAGCAACATTGAGCTACATTGTTTCGGCGACGCAAGCGGACAAGGCGTTTCTGCGGCAGTGTACGGTGTCATATCTCAACCATCCGGTGATAGTGTTGGGCTGATAGCAGCCAAAGCTAGACTGGCGAAGCAAGGCCTCACCATCCCCCGCCTCGAGTTGGAACCGCACCGCATAGAAGACGGTGAATTACGCAAGCGAGCAAAGTATCTCAGACGATGCAAGGAGGCCGTCTGGAAGCAATGGACGGGGGAGTACTTAAAGGGGCTGCGCGAACGCCATCGTCTAAAGAATCCTGGAAAGCCCGAAAATCCTATTGTGGGCGAGGTCGTGCTGATCAAGTCGGACGACAAGAATCGCGGGAAATGGAAGGTCGGGATCGTCACGGAACTAATCAAAGGGCGTGACGGTGTTGTCCGGGGAGCAAAGTTGCGCACAGGGACCTCACATCTAGAGCGAGCAGTACAGCAGCTGTATCCGTTAGAACTGTCATGTGATCGACCGGGAGACGGCGACAGACCTCCAACGACCGAGTTGCGCATTGAAGCGCCAGCGTTCAGGCCTTCCCGTGATGCAGCCGTCGCAGCAAGATTACGTATGGAGGATCTTGCTCACGATGAGGAAGGGGATTGAACTTTGAACCAAACCGAAACAGATTGGATGACAACAGCGGATCGGATGCTTGAACATTCTACTTATGAACTGAACATCTGCCACTATGGCTACTGATTGATCAATGATTAGTGTGATTAGGAAATCGATTGAGAATTCTAGATGATAGATTCGTTCATAAAATCTAAGCGATAAGGTTCATTTCTCGACAGACATTTGCTCTCCGAGACAAATGGGGGGAGGGTGTCGGAAAAGTGACGTCAGCCGTGTAACCTCGCAACGCAAAACCAAGGGTGGTCTTTAGGATTGTGGTTTTGTAAAAGATATAAGCTAAGATCGACGCGATACGAAGCGTGTGACGACTAGAATAAAGATAGGAAAAGAAAACTACGCGAGTGACTAGTGTTGCTATACTGGGATTTCCAACACCACTCCTATTCTGGTAGATATCAGAAGAAATTGGAAAAGTACCTTTAAAAAATTCAGCATGTTTTTGGACTGTTAGGAAAAAAGATAAAACGAAACAACAAACATAAAAACGAGAATATGGAAATGTGCAGAACGGCCGTGGATACAAGAGCTCCCGGAATTTCTCATTCCCCAAATGTGTTTTTTTTCCCTAAGTATTTGAAAGTTCTCGTTTCTGTCGGGAGAATTTCGATTCAGCTGTCACAACGGTAGCTACTACATATGACTCTTTAAAATCACATTTGTAGGAATCCCCGCTTAAAAGTTTTAAGATCCACTGAATTAAAACTGAATTAAAACTCTTACTTCCGGTGAAAATGTTTACCGTCATTTTTTAGCCAATATTTATCTTTTTGATATACGTTTTTGTATGACAGAAAGCGAAAACCTTTTTACATGACAATCATTTTGGTCGAAAACATTTTGACCTGGGCTTATAGATTGTGATTTCGATCTCCTCTGGTCATATCTAAATTACATTTACTCCTTGCGAGTTACATGAGAAAATGTCGGAAAAGTGACGTCAGCCGTGTAACCTCGCAACGCAAAACCAAGGGTGGTCTTTAGGATTGTGTTTTGTAAAAGATATAGGCTAAGATCGACGCGATACGAAGCGTGTGACGACTAGAATAAAGATAGGAAAAGAAAACTACGCGAGTGACTAGTGTTGCTATACTGGGATTTCCAACACTAACTGGCACCTCCGACGGGACTGAGATCGAGACATGGAACTGGAGGCACTTCAGAAGAATTTGGACGCAAAACTCAAGCTTTTGGCGTACAAGCAAGAAAAGGGAAAGGGCATTGTGGACAAGGCAAACGCGACAACTATTGGGAGACACCGTGACGGGTTGGTGTGTTTAGCAAAAGAAGCGGACGAGATCAAATTAAAGATCGAAGAGAAGAAGATTGCAAAGGGTGAGCAAATGGACGAGGTATGTGCATGGAGCAATGAAATAGACAAAGTTATTGAGGGTGTAGACGCGGAGATCGAATACCTTGGGAAGTGTTTGGGGGAGGTGAAGAAAAAATCGCAAATGGCCGAAAAAGAAAGCGAGAAAGCGACAATCGCGAAGGAGAGAGAGGAGCAACTCGCGTTTGAAAAAGCACAATGGGAAATGAAGCTTGATTACGAAAAAAAATCAGAAGAATTAGGTAGCAAAAAAGGGAAAGGGTTATCAGGCGATTCCGGAATGCACGCAAAGTTGCCAAAGCTATCAATAACGAAGTTTGATGGGTCCTTCGAACAATGGCTCTCTTTTTGGAACAAATTTTCCGCGGAAATAGACGCGACGGATCTGTCAGCAGTGACAAAGTTCGCTTATCTAAAGGAACTCCTTGTTACAAAGGTACGAGCGGACATAGATGGACTCCCGTTCAATCTTGAGGGGTACGAAAGGGCGAAGGCCATCCTAAAATCGGAGTACGGGAAAACGTCAGAAATTGTAAATGCATATGTAAACAACATCATGGGTTTGCCTACCATCACAAGCGCCAGTCCAAAAGAAATTAATGAGTTTTACAAAAGGCTTCTGTTCAATGTACAAAGCTTAGAGACGCTCGGGAAGTTACGTGAAGTCTCCGGAAATGTGAGGGCGGTGTTAGACAAACTGAAAGGAATAAAGGGAGACTTAGTCCGGGGACACGAAGATTGGCGAGACTGGGATTTCGCTAAACTGATTCAGGCAATTAAAAGTTGGAGAGACATAAATTCAGAAGGAGAAGAAAGCGATGGTGCGAGTGTGTCCAAGAGGAAGAATGATCGCAACGACTGGAATGCCCGCGTTCCGCCGCCACGCGGAAGGTCTTATCAGGTCCAACAACAAGCAAATGGAGGACAGATGCGCGGATGCGTCTATTGCGATGACACGAACCACACATCCGCTAATTGCACCAAAGTTGTCGCGGTCGGAGACCGCAAACGAATTCTGAGCCAAAAACAGTTGTGTTTTAATTGTACAAGTGACAAACACAGAGCAGACAGCTGTAGAAGCCGCGGGTGTCATAACTGTCAACGCCGACATCACACGTCAATATGTGATCACCCACCAAGCGGTCACACAACGAGGGGAAGATTTATGACGGCACAAAACAAAGGAACAGAGAGAGTCGTGTATCCCGTTGTTGTCGTAGAAGTAAATGGAATCAAATGCCGCGCACTCCTAGACACTGGGGCAGGCAGCTCATACGCGTCGTCAGCTATCCTTGAACACCTGGGAAACAAACCGCTACGAGAAGAATTCAAGCGCATAGAGATGATGCTTGGGTCAACAAACAAGGTCATCGGAGTTCATAGCGTGACGATTGGCAGCCTTGATGGAAAATTTCGATTGGAAACGGAAGTCACCAGAGTGGACCGTAGTACATTGCTATCACTTGACAACCCAGGATATGCTGGGATACTGGAGAAATATCCCTACTTGGATGGGGTATACATGGACGACAGAGACGAGAAGCCTGAGCTACCAGTCCACATTATCCTGGGTGCGAGCGAGTACGCGAAAATAAAGACAGAAACCATACCAAAGATCGGACGTCCCGGCGAACCTGTTGCAGAGCTAACAAAGTTCGGATGGACAATTATGTCACCAGGTAAAGAAGTTGACCTCTCTAATATGTTCTTGACCCAGACGACAGCGGCAGATTACGAACAACTATGCAAATTAGATGTTCTAGGATTGCGTGACACACCAGGCGGAGATCAAGCAGATGTTTATGAAGAATTCAAGGAACAATTAACACGAGGGCCAGAGGGATGGTACGAGACGGGGCTACCCTGGAGGGGAAACCACCCTCCACTGCCCAACCACAGAGCGGGAAGCTTGAAGCGATTGGAAAGTACCATTCGGAAACTGGAGAAGAACGGAATACTCCAGAAGTATGACGCCATAATTAAAGACCAGCTTAACGAAGGAATAGTGGAGCGAGTGTCAGGCCCACCAGTGGGAAAGGAGTTCTATATTCCACATAAAGCAGTGGTGAGAGAAGCTGCAGAGAGTACCAAACTTCGAATCGTGTACGACGCCTCTGCCCGAGCTTCAGAGAAGGCTCCTTCTCTCAACGAGTGCCTTCACGCGGGACCTCCGTTACAGAACAAGCTTTGGGCTGTTCTTGTCCGTGCACGTTTCCACCCAGTCGCGTTAACAGGTGATATCAAGCAAGCGTTCTTACAAGTACGAATACGGGAAGAAGACAGGGATGCCATGAGATTCCACTGGATCACGGACTTGCAATCCAGGCGAGTGGAAATACTGAGATTCACGAGAGCTCTGTTTGGTTTGGCCCCATCGCCCTTTCTTCTTGGGGGAGTTATCAAACAACACCTGGAAGCCTGTCGTACCGAGAATCCGGACCTGGTGAGGGAAATAGAGAAGAGTCTATACGTCGATGACCTTATCAGCGGGGGACCCACCGTAAAAGCTGCCCTTGAAGTCAAAGCAGGCGTTACCCATGTCTTTAACCAAGCCTCATTCAAGCTGCACAAGTGGCATTCAAATGTTCCGGCAGTGGAGTCCCCTGGTGAGTCTCTTAGCGAAGATACTACATTCGCGAAAGAACAGTTGGGTGCACCTCAAGAAGGAGGGGGATCTATTCTCGGGCTTCCATGGAACAAGCGACAAGATACCATTGAAATAAATTTCCCAACTGACCGCACCCAAGTGACAAAGAGAGGGATACTAGCGAAGATAGCAAGAGTGTATGACCCGTTAGGGCTCGCAGCGCCTATGACATTGAGTGGAAAACTACTGTACCGAGACGCATGTGATTTGAAAGTCGGATGGGATGCTCAACTTCCTGGTCAACTGGGAACCAAGTGGTCAAGATGGGAAGCACAGCTACCAGTGAGCATTTCCGTACCCAGAGCCATACCTCAACACTTTGAAGAGATCAGCAACATTGAGCTACATTGTTTCGGCGACGCAAGCGGACAAGGCGTTTCTGCGGCAGTGTACGGTGTCATATCTCAACCATCCGGTGATAGTGTTGGGCTGATAGCAGCCAAAGCTAGACTGGCGAAGCAAGGCCTCACCATCCCCCGCCTCGAGTTGGTCTCCGGTCACATGGCGACCAATCTCATTGTGAACGTTAAGGAAGCATTAGAGGGTTTCCCAGTTGGAAATATGTTTTGCTGGTTGGACAGCAGCGTTGCGTTACATTGGATCAAGGGAGCAGGGAGTTACAAGCAGTTCGTAAGCAATCGAGTGCAGAAAATCCAGCAACACCCAGAAGTAAACTGGCGTCATGTGGGTACAAAGGACAACCCAGCTGACCTTGGCAGTCGGAGCGGAAGCGTGGAAAATGAAGAGCTATGGTGGAGAGGGCCTGAGTGGCTACTAGACCGAGTTGCGCATTGAAGCGCCAGCGTTCAGGCCTTCCCGTGATGCAGCCGTCGCAGCAAGATTACGTCTGGAGGATCTTGCTCACGATGAGGAAGGGGATTGAACTTTGAACCAAACCGAAACAGATTGGATGACAACAGCGGATCGGATGCTTGAACATTCTACTTATGAACTGAACATCTGCCACTATGGCTACTGATTGATCAATGATTAGTGTGATTAGGAAATCGATTGAGAATTCTAGATGATAGATTCGTTCATAAAATTTAAGCGATAAGGTTCATTTCTCGACAGACATTTGCTCTCCGAGACAAATGGGGGGAGGGTGTCGGAAAAGTGACGTCAGCCGTGTAACCTCGCAACGCAAAACCAAGGGTGGTCTTTAGGATTGTGTTTTGTAAAAGATATAGGCTAAGATCGACGCGATACGAAGCGTGTGACGACTAGAATAAAGATAGGAAAAGAAAACTACGCGAGTGACTAGTGTTGCTATACTGGGATTTCCAACAAAAAGTCCGTCATCTTTTCTGCATATGTCACGGGTCTGTTATTTATCTGGCGTCTCCTGCTTTGAAATGTGTACAAACAGTAAAAAAAAAAAAGAAAAAAAAAAAAAAAGAGAGAGAAAAAATTGTATTATTAGATTTAGATTACCATAACATACGTGGAAACCTTTTACCTTAAATGAGATGGTCGCGCGAAGTATGTTCTAAAAGTCGTCAAAATGCTTTCAGATATCGATAGATTTTGATTGCAACATTTTTTTCATGTAAAGGAATTAAGAAACTAGTAAAGTTAATATCTAATGTTCGTTTATCTTTCTTGAGAGTAATCACCAGTTATTTGATCCATAATCAAAACTACAACAAAATTCTCGAACATAATTGGTTATCACCAGCCCGATTTGAGCACTAAAGGAAAGTTAACACGTCATGCCTGTGTAAATGGACCATTATGGCGCGCTGCTGTCTCGCATATCGCCGAGTTAACGGCTGTTCTACTTTATGAAAACGTGTAATCGAAGTCTTGTCTGACCTAGTTTCTTTCTCGAATTCTTTAATAGTTTTGATTAATTGGTAACAGAACTTCGTGTCGTCCAATTCTGTCTGTAATCATACTCGTGAGGCGGGAATTTGAATAAATCAATCTTGAAAAGTTCAAATGCCCGGGGGTTCCCGTTTGACTGATTAATTTTCAAGACAGGAATAAACCCGTTGGTAATATATGTAGCGGGCTATATCTAACAAGGCTAGTTTCATAAGCTAAAGTTTCATAAGCTCATCTCTCTTGCATTTAAAATTATTTTGAACTGAAGAAACTCAGAGTCGTTTCTTTACATTAATCAGTAAAGCAGAACCTCGAGCACTTTGCATTCCATTATTTGCGGGATGGTTTCTACTTACATGTACAACTGGCTATTTATACTTCTGGCGCTTCCGTCGCTTTTTATCTCAATCAGTCGCGGTCACGGTAAGTAGTAAGCCTAAAAAACAAGGAGAGGAGCAGTTATTCAAGAAAGCTTAAATAGGACAAAAAAGAAAGAAACGAAACTGAAACTATCATTCTGAAAGGTTTATCAACGACTCTATTCGGCGAGTCGGATTAGATAATCGCTTACGACCTGTGTTTGTTTTTCGAGTGCAAATTTGACTGAAATAAAGTTGGTTTAGCGTTGAGATCACTCGGATTAACATTCTCTCTCGGAATGAGCTCGGTTGCATTGCTCGGTTTGGCCGATTGTTATCGATTTCGAAAGATCAGCCCGATGTATGTTCGTGGAGGCATTGTGTACAAGGAGCTCGAGCGAAATGGTGGCAAATATCGACAGCTTAAATGAAACGAACTTTAGCAATCCATGCCAGCTAGTACTGGATCATACAACGATGTAAGTGATTTAGTTGTTGAGGTAATGAAAATATCTGGAATCGCTGAATGTCGAAACCGCAATTAGGAAAGGTGTTAGCTTGGGTAATATAATTTGAACTGTAAGTTTACTCTCATTTTTTTTTATTTACGGTATTGCCAAACGTGTCGTGAGTGCCCGAGTGATATAGGCACTGAGCGTTCGGAATTATACTGAAAAGTCTAATTTTTCAATCTATCAAAAAAAAAAAAAAGGGAGCAAAAAGATAATGATGGTAATAATGAAAATATCGAATCGAAATGTTGTTTTTAGTTGGCATATTTGTATCAAAATTAACTCTGTGGCTGTGAGTTGTGGAGAGATCGTATTTTTCTTGACTTTTAGATGGGTACTGAACCTGTAGGAACAAGTCCATGTGCTTTTGAATGAAAGTGAATTACAACCAAACTTTAATTCAATTCATGTACTGCAGTTTTTTATTTGTCCCAGTCAGACACGTCACTGAGCACAACAATAGAAAACAGTAAAAAAAAAAAAAACTACAATTTTAGTTGCAAAATGATTTGCCCAAGCAATGTTCTTTATCCAAGTAATGATAATTATAAATATGGACGTTACAAATAGAAGTTACACATTAACCATTTTGAGAGTTTAAGGGTTAATATTACGTGTACAGATGGTACAATTAAACTTTAATGCTGTCTGCCACATATGATTATGGTTAATACAGTTTTCAACACATTGATCTGAAAAATAACCTGATCTACAATTGGAATTGATGATGTTTGTACTCAAAAAATGGTAAGCACAAAATATATCCCACAGACTACAGACAGATCAAACAAGTTTTCAAAATAATGAAAGCATTTAAGATTATTATTGATAACATCAGTGTGCTTGAGAAGGGAAATTTGCACTTTTAGACGCCTATTTAATCTGATTCTTAAATATGAAACAATGAGGTTAAATGTTTAAGAAAAATTTTCTTTAATATTTTCCATTGCAGTCTTGTTTAAAATTATTCATGCCATTTTAAATTTAAAGATGCAAAAGGCACTATTAATCAATTCTTAATACAAAAATGCAATGATTGTTTAGTTTTGATGTAAACTTTCAAAAAAGGAGAAAATCCACAACACAGCTTGATTTGCATGGTTAAAAAAATTGCTGTAAACAAATTTACCCTTGCCACTGAAGTCAAGAAGTGCATTTCTATGGAAGCAACAACTGCAGGGCTATGAAAAGTTTTATTCCTCTCACGTTCCTAACAATATGTGTTTATTAATTTATTTTTGTCATGTAAAGAATGTTCAAGTGCTCTTGGTATGGAGAGTGGCTGCATCAAAGATGCTGAAATCGCTGCATCTTCACAGTGGGATGGGAATCATGCAGCAATCCAGGGAAGATTGAACTTTAAGGCTGGCAGAGGCAAGACAGGAGGATGGTCAGCTCGGCAGAATAATGGAAATCAATGGATCCAGGTGGCTCTTGGCAGTTACACCAAATTAACAAGTATAGCAACACAGGGAAGGAATGCTTACAGCCAGTGGGTAAGAGCATACAAGCTGCAGTACAGTGAAGATGGAGTGAACTTCTACTACTATAAAGTACCAGGACAGAGTTCACCTAAGGTATGTAAATTGCCATGTGTCACATATTGAATGATTTTCAGGCATATCCCAAGTCATCCTTTTGGTATATGTAGAAAGTGAAGCTTGAAATGGAGGAAAATCTGTTGATGTTTATGTTATTTCCTTTGAAAATGGCCTGGGTCCCAAGGAGAATATTAAATAGGCTGTCTTTTCACAAATAATGCTGGATGCAGTTTTGTATAGCATTCTTGAGGGTGCTTTGTTTACAGACTTTATTTCATCCAGTTTAAAATTACTGGTGATCCTTGTAATCTGATTGGCTCTCATTGATGCAATTAATTCATGTACTTTAAATCACATATTTTGCCTGCTAATAAGGAAGCCTTACCAAGACGTAACAACCAATCAGATCTCCAGACTTGTTTACAAAGAAAGCAATCAAATTTCAAGAAAATAAAAAACAACTTTAAAAAAATTTGCAACTTTCTACAAACCAGCTCACTAATAGATCAATAAAATATCTGTAGACAAAAATCCTTATCTGAGGGACTAAATTTGCTATTTCAAACTGGATTAGATAATTAAGTGGCAATTGAACTTCATGTTGTGCAATTTTTGTCTGATTTCAAATCACGCATATGATTTCAGACCAAATTACACAACATAGAGTTCAATTATTATTATTTTTTTGGCAACTTATAACTGATAATTACTTTCACTACTAAAATTATATTTTGTCACAGTTAAATCATTATTACATGAATGAAATAATATATTGGCAACAAAGTGATGCCAAAAATGTTGGCATGTAGGTGATTATGCTGTGTATTTCTAAGAATGAAGAAAAAAGGAAACTCTTATCGAATCAGATTAAGGAGGAAAGCCTCTGAAATCATGAAACAAATTACTGTTTATCTTGTGTGATAGACCAAAAAAAAGAACTTTTTCATGTTGTGTTTCTAATTTGACGGCCCAGGTTGTTTGGGGAATGATGGCAATAAAGTTCCCTTATTTGATATTTTTCTGACCTCTAAATTCATACAATCCAGAGTTGATTTTAATTAGTGACTATCACTCAGAATTGTTTCTCTATTCTGTAGCAAGTTTAACAATGTAACCACAGATTAGTGCTGAGTATGCTTTATTATATGATTGCAGGCCAAAAATTCAGCTGGCCATCACAGCCTTTTCATCCAGTAAACTTTACAAGCAGCTTGCACTTAGCGATAACCTTTTGATTGATTATCTTTTGTTTGGTGTTTTTTCTCCATCAAAGTCCCACATGAAACCCCAACCATCTGGCTAATGGATCACAACTAACCATGACTGGGTATCAATGAAAGATCCAGTGCTTTAACTATATCATCCTTCAAATAATTATTACTAGTGTGCACTAAGTGGTTTGAATCTCCAGAATAAAGAAAGGGAATTTTTGTGCTTTGCTTGTGTTGGAGAAGTCTTTAACCTTTAAACCCCTTAGAGTGACTGGCATCTAGTTTCTCCTTTCGATATCAGTTCTGGATCACACACTAAGGTCATGGGGATAAAGGAAATGATCACCAAGTAAAGTAGCTTGTGACTGTTAGACAAATTCTCCTTGTCAGCACCTTTGGAAAAGTATAGCAAACAGTATGGAGAATATGCATACTGATTGTTAGGGTGTAAATTAAAGATTAAGTTAATATATCTTGAACTCTCATTTTTTAACTTTGTTTAGGCAACACTTAATTAGACAGAATAATGATAATTGCAATGATGTTATTGTCATTTTTGTATATTGATCATTTAAGGTTTTTAGAGGAAATAAAGACAAGGATAGTATTGTGTACCATGAAATAACCCCACCAATCCAAGCCTGTTATATCAGACTCAGACCCACAGCATGGTATGGTCATATACCATTAAGGATGGAGCTGTATGGATGTTTAGGTTAATGATAAACATTACTCTGAGTTATTCATTAACATTAACTCATGCTTTGAGTACCTGCTCACCCTTGTATGTTGTCAATTCACAAACAGATCTGTTGATTATTTTCAAATATTGAGAGATAGTGGGTTAACACATAAATATTATCAAGGGGTTGCAATTGGGTGCAACAAAGAAGTTCTAATTTTGGGGAATTTTTGCTGGTAGAATTGGGGAGAAAGGATGTTGATGTGCAGTTGATTGACAAAAGATGTGCAAGAAGCAATTGATTTTGATGGACCAAACATTTGGTTCTAGTAAATAAGCGTTTAGTAGGAAACATTTCATTTTCCACATCATGTGGTAAATTTTGTTGCTCACACCATGGTGAAAATCCTGTTGTAGGGATAACATGACCATATCTCTCACTTGAGATGTTTCTCATCTTGTAGGTTTAAGTTATTTAAGAACTAGTATTTCGCACCAATTTTACAGTATTCACAAAAGTGAAAAATTTAAATGAAGACAAAACAGTTTGAGGTTCAATTTTCTTAGCTATTCTATGCTAATTTGCTCTAGAACAAGTTTCAACTGGTTAGTTTGACCTGAAAGCAACCAGTTTTCCAAATTTTTCTAAATTGATTTACCAAAAGCATTATAATTTGCCAAACTGTCTGTCTTGTTTAATGCTACAATCACAAAGTTTTTATTACACATCATTAATTGTTTGCAAAAACACCTGTCTAATCCAATGAAGGAAAATGCAATTAGCATAACTAACATGCTATAAAATGCATAACTTGCACCATCTTGGTTTCCCATGAACTTATTTGGCACTGAAAAATGGAAGGGTGAGACACATTTTTTTATTATAAGCATTATAATGCTGAAATATGGATATGGCAAGAAACTCTAGATTGTTAGATGCTACATTATGACATATGTAGAAAATTTCTTCTCAATCCAAATTTTGTCTAACTTTTAAATCTTCAATAGAACAGTATGTACCTACCCACAAACATACCTACATGCCTCAGTACATAAACATATACACATAAACTTTTCTTTTACCTTCTGTATTTCTGTAAAGAATGTTCGGCACCTCTTGGTTTGGAGAGTCCACGCATTAAAGATGCTCAAATCATTGCATCTTCACAATGGGATAGAAATCATGCAGCAATCCAGGGAAGATTGAACTTCAAGGCTGGTGGAGGTAAACAAGGAGGATGGTCAGCTCAATGGAATAATGGAAATCAATGGATACAGGTGGCTCTTGGCAGTTACACCAAATTAACAAGTATAGCAACACAGGGAAGGAATGCTCACAGCTAGTGGGTAACAGCATACAAGCTGCAGTACAATGAAGATGGAGTGAACTTCTACTACTACAAAGTACTGGGACAGAGTTCACCTAAAAGGTAAATGTAGAAGCAGTTACTTGGTTTAAAACTGTTAAAAACATATCCTTGTGTCTGCACAGTATAGAGGTAACAGTTATGATATGTTGCAAGTAGTCATTAATTAACTCATCTGCAAATACCAAGTGGCTAAGCCCTTGATCATGCATTCTACTATGGAAAAAGTTAATCATGCTACATATCTAGTCTGGCATTCAAAATTGGAGTTTTTTTACTTTCTCTTGCATATTTACAACAAGTGCAATCAACATGATACAATAATTTTAAATGTAATTTGAAACTAACTTTTAAAAAAGCATGACTGTGGTAACTGGTTATTAATTTTACTTGCATGTATTTGTAGGTATTCAAAGGAAATAAAGACAGGGACAGCATTGTTTATCACCAGTTAAACCCACTCATCAAAGCTCGCTACATCAAACTTCAACCAACAGCATGGTATGGTCATATATCACTAAGGATGGAGCTGTATGGTTGCTCAGCAGGTATGATTATTGTCTTACATGAACTTATTTGGCACTGAAAAATGCAAGGGTGAAACACATGTTTTGATTATAAGCAGTATAATGCTGAAATATGGATATGGCAAGAAACTCTAGATTGTTAGATGCTACATTATGACATACATAGAGAATTTCTTCTTCAACCAAATTTTGTCTAATTCATAAATTTTCGATAGAACTGTATGTACCTACCCACAAACATACCTCAGTACATAAACACATACACATAAACTGTTCTTTAAGGACGCTCAAGTCACTGCATCTTCACAATGGGATAGAAATCATGCAGCAATCCAGGGAAGATTGAACTTTAAGGCTGGTGGAGGTAAACAGGGAGGATGGTCAGCTCGGTGGGATAATGGAAATCAGTGGATACAGGTGACTCTTGGCAGTTACACCAAATTAACAAGTATAGCAATACAGGGAAGGAATGTTCACAGCCAGTGGGTAACAGCGTACAAGCTGCAGTACAGTGAAGATGGAGTGAACTTCTACTACTACAAAGTACTGGGACAGAGTTCACCTAAGGTAAATGTAGAAGCAGTTACTTGGTTTAAAACTGTTAAAAACATATCCTTATGTCTGCACAGTATAGAGGTAACAGTTATAATATGTTGCAAGTAGTCATTAATTAACTCATCTGCAAATACCAAGAGGCTAAACCCCTGATCATAGTGTGGAAAAAGTTAATTATGCTACATATCTGGGCTGGCATTCAAAATTGGAGTTGTTTTTTACTTTCTCTTGCAAATTTACAGCAATTGAAATCAACACGTTATAATTTTAAATGTAAGTTGAAACTAACTTTTAAAATAGCATAACTGTGGTAACTGGTTATTAATTTTACATGCATGTATTTGTAGGTATTCAAAGAAAATAAAGACAGCAACAGCATTGTCACTAGTTAAACCCACCCATCAAAGCTCGCTACATCAAACTTCAACCAACAGCATGGCACGGTCATATATCACTAAGGATGGAGCTGTATGGTTGCTCAGCAGGTATGATTGTTGTCTTGGATGAACTTATTTGGCACTGAAAATTGGAAGGGTGAAACTTACATGTTGTTACTACCAGTGTAATGTTGAAATATGGATTCTGGAGGAAACGGTAAATTATAAAATGTTATAACTTTTTTTCGGTTATTTAATGTTGCTGTTTAGCTTTAGTGGAGATTCCAGAATGTCTTCCTTTTTTGGCGTGTCAGTTAGTCTTGAGCTGGCCGAGCAGCATGTTGCAGGAAATTTATTACGGGATGAGAAAAGCCTTTAGTCTTCTCACCCGCTGGTTCTTTTCCCTCAAATTCAAGGACTTTAATGTTATCAAAAAGTTTGGCCAGGAGGTAGAGGTTTGAGGCAGGCATTACTATGGCATATACCATTACTATGGCATAATGCCCTTGCAAACACGCCCACTCTGTCGGTCAAAGAAAAGCTGGCTTTGCCCCCAAAGGGGGAGGATCTCAATAAAGGCATTGATCTGTCTTACAGCAAAGTACCGGGCTCAGATGGCATTCCTGTGGAGGTTTTGCCGTATGCGAAATCAGCACTCTCTTGCCACCCGCTCTTACGCCGGTGCTGGGAGTGGGTATGGGATGGGATGGGATGGGATGGGCTGGGCTGGGCTGGGCTGGGTTGCTTAACCTTGCACGCACAAGAACCAAAAACAAAGTGTAGGGAGTCGTGGGCTGGGTTGTTCAAAGCTGGGTTAAGATAACCCAGGGTTAGTTTGAAATCTGATTTGAAATCTGAAAGCTTTAAAAGAAAATTCATTATAATGTTATTTGTGTACAATTTTAAGATAGGATGCTCTAAAAAGAACAGAGAAAATTATCCAAAAGGGCATTTGAACAAAGTAATAAAGATACTTAGATTAAAATTGAGCCTTGGCTGGGTTCGTGCTAATCGGCCTTGGAACAGCTGGGCTCTAATCTATGAGATTCTATTGTCTGGTGGTGCCGCTCTGATGTCCCACATTTAGGTGGGCCTTTAGTTTCCATCATTTCCATTACTCCCGCGTTTTGACTTTTTCTACGAATAAAATTCGCCTTTAGCTACTTTGAATTTAGCCCAATCGCTTGTTAATTCCTTTTAAAACAACCTGCATTTTATTACTTATTTTTCACACGCAGGGCAAAGTCTAGATGGGCAACAACTAATCAAGAGCCCTCTTTGAAATATTATCGTTTTCTCTTGTTCAGTGTATCTTCACTTATTCGAGATTGCAATATATCTTTGGTTATGGTCTAGTAGAGGTACAACAGAGTTTCAATTTGCTTTTCGTAGTAAAATTACGCGGAATTTTTTTTTAGGCAACTTATTATAGACGAATAATTTTGATTTTCTCTATGTTCGAGGGACGGCGGTAAGCGTTTCTTTTGCAACCGTTATTTGGTCTCGTCACGCAACGCACTCTCTCTCCAACGGGAAATGGAGGGCGTTGGCTGACGAGACTAAACAACAGCGGCGAAGTAGACAACAGTAAGCGTGGCACCGATTTCATTTTTACTTAGAAATATTTAGGTAATAGACCACAAAATATCTGTGTGAGTTCAGATAAATTAGGTTTTTTCTGTCTTTCTCTTAAGGTGAAGTGATGCGATATTTTCGTTCTTTTGAAAGTTATGCTCTTTTCAGTTACAAAACTGAAAACATTAAGTATACAAACTGTCGCCTCTCGACCCACACAGCAAAAAAATTAACTTTTGCATGCTACGCATGCCTATGTTCTAATTTGTGTCAACTTACTTGTTTCGAATCAGTTATTTCAGTTTTTTTTTGGTTTATACATATTTCCAATCGAGATTGTATGTACCATCCGATTCTAAAATTTTGTATGTTTATACTACTATACTTGTATATTTTCACTAAAAGCTCCTGGAGTAAATGTCCTCTGCGGCGATAAAACCATGACCATTGTCATCCCAAAGACCCTCCTCCGTGGTCTTGATTTAAAGAATATTCGACTCCTGGACACCAAATGTAAAGGCAAAGAAGGACGGACCCACCTTAGCGTTACAACATCATTGACGGGCTGTAAAACTGCCAGGAGATATAAACCTACAGCTATCATCTACTCCAACATACTGAAAATACCCGTGGCCGCTAAAAGTGCCGTAACACGCGTACGTGACATAAAAGTGCAGTTCAGCTGCTATTACTCAGCGCATGGTATAGTTTCATCGCTTGGTTGGACGCCAATTAAAACAACACTTGAGCTCCGAGAAAAGGCCAAAGGGAACTTGACACTGTCGTTGAGAATGTTTCACAACAAGGCATTTGTGAATCCTTACACGAAAGTTGATTTCCCTGTTGCTGTGGAGCTGCATAGACGATTGTACTTTGAGGTATCCGTGGCAACAGATGACAAAAAGCTGTCAGTCAGGGCTGATCGATGTTATGCCACGCCCACCCAGGATCAAAAGAATTCTCTGAAATATGAGTTTATAAAGAAAGGGTATGTTTAGTGATAAATGTTTTGGACACTTAATTTCTACTCCTTTTGAAAAATTACTCTTGGTTTATTTTGCGGTCACTTGAGACGTTTTCCTAAGCAACTAATAGTTAGTTACAAGTAAGTAAAATTGGAAACACTTCGCAATCTTGAATTCCATGATGATCAACATAAGTTTAAAAAAAAAAAAAACTTTTGTTAAGGATATTCTTAGGCATAATTTCACTTTGATCAAGGAAATTTGCTTTACTTTAGCTGCCCAAGTGACATAACGGTGAAATATCATTCATCGCCTTCTCGTGCTCAGCGGTTCAGCGTGGAAGCCTTTAAGTTCATTAGTGCTCATCCCTTTGTTTTCGTCCACTGCCAAGTGACTGTATGCAATGCAACCAACCCAGGTTCCAAATGCTCGATGAAATGTCCTTCAAGTGGCCGAGGGAAACGTGAGCTGAGTGATAACGTGACTTACGACGTGTACTCTTTAGTGCAGGGACCCCTGCACCTGACGCACGAGAAAAGAAAGGAGAACCGCGGGAGAATTCTGGATAAGACTGGTACGTAGATGAGCTGTTTCCGGGGACACATATTAGGGATGCATCCTGAGGATAAATTCTATCCCCGGCCCGTAGTACCCCATGGATCCCTCTTGAAAGGCCCCTCAAGATTTTTGAGTTGTGAAAAATACCTCTGATAACTTTCCCCATTCCCAAAATGATTCACCCTTCTTTGTTTGTATATTTTTTTCCCGACCTAATTACAAACTTATTGTTACGACATCTTAAACCAGCATGTTACAGTATGACGCTTCGCAAGTGAGGATTTTTCAACTTTGTAGTGAAATTTCTTTGGAATTAAGTTTATATTCCCCCTTTTCTGTGACGTCCCTAGGTTCCAGTCCTCACATTCCGGAGGCTCTGTCCGCTGACAATCATCACAGGTAGCTTCAAACTCATTTACACTTGGACTTGACCTGGACTTGAACCACTGAAGGATGTTTGAGCTGGATATTCGTGTAAAGGGTGTTTCACAAGTTCGTGCCCATTTTTCTAAAAGGCTATATCTTACTTATTTTTGCATTCTGGAAGCCGTGTCTTTAAAAAAATTACCTAATTTTGCTTACTTTTACCAAGTTTTATAGTCATCCAAAAGTTGAAGGGGAAAAAAACATATTTAAAATAATTTTCCGGCATCACAGAAATAATTTCTGTGATGGCTAACCGACTAATAAAAAGCACTCACTTTTCACGTAATTGTTTTTTTCTTTTTCGTAATTTTTACATCGCTATCGACCCGGAACAAATAAGAAATATTTTTTTCTTTTTTGATGTTTTTATTATTATTATTATTATCATTATTATTGTTATTATCATTATTATTATTATTATTATTATTATTATTATTATTTCAAGGTAGCTAAAGAAACGTATTAATCCTTAAAATCCTGTTATCTCTTCTACTTCTCCAGCTCAAGCATACCTCCTATATTTAGACGCTGAATAATCTCAAAAACTGACGAAAAAAATATGCGGAACAGCGACAACAGCAAACAAACAATTATAACTTACAAATAGTTTTGATATTTAAGTTCGGTTCTTGAGATTACTCGCTGATCTAACTCAAACAGGACTGTCGAAAAGATTTCATTTACGTAAGGGTGCCTGCGCCTATATTTTTCTCATTTTGTAGTACGAAATGACAGAACTGGCTCTTCAATCAGCTGTTAGTCGAAAAGGGATTGTTACTGAAGGGATTTTAAACCTGTCTTTAGAGGAGCTAAGATGGTTTGAATACTTTTCTGAATAACCACTGAATGCTAGTTTGCCGAGTTATAGAAAAACTCAGCAGCACTTTTCTAGGAAATGAAGATGGTTTAGGATTGGCCATCCTTAGAGGCATTGCAGGTGATCGAGTTAAGAATTAATAGAATGACATCTTACTAATGAGCCAGCAGCTTTAAACGTTAATGATGCCGCATATAGTACTGTGATGGGACGGCAAGCAGAAGGTTATTGAACACGAAGAATTAGAACTTTCCTATTAAGGCGCTAGCACAAGAAAATAATCCAAGATTGATTGAAGCTTCTGTTTTTGCCAGTCTTTGAAAATTGAAAAATAACTGCATTAAGCTTTTGAGGTACGGGATATTGAATCGAGGTTTTAAGTTTTACGGTAGTGATGAAGAGTTAATAAGGAACATCAGCTGGTTGACAGCCTTTTTCTCAAGTTTAATATTTTATTTTAAAGAAATGGTGAAGGGAAATGATGTGGGTATTAACTTACACATAAAAACAGACAGTGCTCTTACACACACGAGTGATTGGATGTTACGAGAGCATAAGGTTGACCATAATGGATAAGATGTTTTCATCTCGGAAACTCTCTGCTCAAGATATTTTTGATGTGGTGTTCAGTTAATACTTAGGTATCCTGCTAGGGAGCTGTTGCTTGAAAGTAAAATAAATTGAAGAAACAGAATTTTGCCCTCATTTATTAGATCACATTCAAGACGTTAAATGACTCGTTGAGCCTTTGGAAAAAAAAAGCGGGAAAGGTTGAATCATTACCTTCGTCATTGTCGTTATCATTTGTAAATCATTTGAGCTTTTCTCGTAATTGGAATATGTTTCTTAACATACAATAGAGATGTTATCTCGCCAGCTTTAGGTTCAGCAATCATCAGCCTCATTTCCTTGTTTACCTACTCACTTAGTTTTCCACTTAGTTAAGGAGTCTCCAACGTTGCCCAAATCAGAGTGGCAGTCAAGTATTTGCACAACGTATTCGTAATGTTATAAGTGATCCTTGGGAGAGATTTGTCATCTACTTTTTCCCTTCCTTGTGGACTTTTAAAGTCATAGAAATCGTTCACTAGGCTTTGTATCGTGATAGCACGGTGCCGTTCATAGCTGAAAGATGTTTTGTGGCGTGTCTTTAAATTTTGAGCTGTTCAAAAACTGCAAATTATGGAAAGATTGTCAAAACGGACTTACAGTTAAAACCTACTATTTTAGCGTAAGTCTCTAAAATTGTTGATAAGTCAGGTAACTTTCGAAACACTGCGAATTGCAGAACGTGATCAAACTGTAGTTTTGAGTACTCCATTTCAGTCTAATTTTTTTTCACCCAAGATCCTGTGAGCCATTTGTGGGAAATAACGCCGGGGGGTGGGTGCACGCCTTCGCTTCGCTCACTGCTCACGCTTTAAATGGGAAATGAACGTTAGCTCCTTATCAATTGTTCCCCAAATGCATCATCAGAAGTGTTTTCATCTAATCGTTTACCCGTTTCGTAATTATTTGGTTTACTGACAATCCCATTCCTTGCAATTGAAAACTTTATTCTACGGCCCCCCTTATAGGCATTCACGCTAAACGGAACTTTGTTTACATTTCCATTTGTAACCTACATTTTATTCACTTGTGCCATAAGATTCTTGCTCTTCCTATCATCTTTACCTCTTTCCCTTTATCAAAGGTGGTACTTGCCACCCACGATAGATTGCCGGTATCTGATGAAAAGTCAGACCAACGGGATTCGAAGCCCGTTTATCCTAACAAATTCTTGTTTCTCCGCATTTTTTGAGAAAACTCGGCGGCGTTCTCTGAAATCGTTCTCTGCAATCAGAAAGACCTCGCACACGCGTTAGAAGAATAAAAATCTTTTGTCTACTTATAATGATCTCGTAGCCATATCGCTTGTGATGCATACATTCCTAAAATAGTACAAAGATTTTAATGTGAGTTTGTTGACCGCCCCTACACGATTAAGAGCTTCTTCTAAAGGAAATTCTGTCTTATCCGAAGGAAACACGGATCGTTGATTAAGTGATGGAGAAACTTAGCAGAAAAGGAGTTATAGGGAAATCTCAAAAATGTCCAGGAGAATTCATCCCCACGATTTTTCTTCGCAAAAGGAGGACAGGAGGATATGGAGTTAACCTCAATTTGAAGAACCTAAGTAAATTTATTAGTAACCATCATTTCAAAAATAGAACAGAAGAATATAGCGTCATCCATAATTTGAAGAACTTGAATCCATGTATCAGTAAACAATCATTTCAAATTAGAAAGCTTGACTTCAGCGGTCTGTCTTATGACACGTGGGTGTTACACGACATCTGAAGATTTACGAGATTCCTCTTACTCTGTCCCAGTTGACAAGAACTGCGGAAAATATTTAAAGTTCTCTTGGAAGGGGGATTGTTTTAGTTTACCTGCCTTCCCAACGGTCTGGAATCTGCTCTACGACTTTTTTGCCAAACTGCCTAACCTTTCACATTAGTATGCAAATTCTCCTCACTGTTCTTTATATATTTCCTAATGTGCTGACAAGGAGAATTTGTTTGCTAATCAAAAGATTCCTTCCCTGGAGACCATTTCCTTTATTCTTAAGACCTTAATGTGTGATTCAGGGCTGATACTGTAAAGAGAAATTAGATGCTAGTCACTCCAAGGGTTTAAAGGTTTAAACCTGTTTATTCTATAAGACTGGGGAGGGAAAGAAATTTGTACCAAGGGGGTGGTCGACGGTCAAAAATAAGAAGGGGTAGGGGTGGAGGAGTGAAGATTTCCCCGCCCCCCTCCCTGCATCAAACAAAAACATGGCCGGTTGAATAAACGATCGCGAGCTAGTTAACGTTAACTCGCCCTCATAAGACGCCTGCAGTAAAGGCTACCCCTATTCTGCTTTAGTTATAGCACTGTTGAGATCAACTGTGGGGTTCATCTTCCTTTGATTTCTCACTTAAAGCCTCATTGCAAAAACAGTGGTCTTCGTCTCAGTCTTTCATTTATATTATGTCCACGTGAGTGCACAGTTCCTTCAAACGAATGATCTCGTCATAAATGTGACCCTCTACGGGAAAACAGAGAATAAGGTGAACGCAAGGCAGCGATTGGTCGCTCTAGTCAGGAAGGATCAAGAGAAAACAAGTCCTTTTCCAGTCTTCTTGGTTCTCTTCAAATAAAATCATTAAAGCTTTGTTTTGCTCATTCTGCTTTTTCCAAAAAAGAAATATCGATAAGCACCCTGTCCTTGATAAGCGCCCTGTCCCTAATTACCGCCTTCCCTCGAATGAGCGCCCTCCTTTGAGGTACCAAAAGTAAATAAGCGCCCCGAGCGCTAAATTGAATCATTACGGTGAATGCCACGGCTTAAATTATACAGGGTCTATGAACACGCTTATTAAAATATCAAATCATACACATATACCCAAAGAAAACTGTCTATCAGCCCTTTCACTAACAGAAGGGAATCACATTCAGCTCCTCCTAACAATAACCTCAGGTCATCCGACAAAATGAATAGACAAATATATCCGCTACATGCTAGTTTTAAGAAAATTATTGGGAGCTAAAATCGTGAATTAATAATCACATCTTGGAAAAAAATATACTTAAAATCATGAGGTTGAGGGTCAGTGATGATTAGCCTAGAACCATGAATGAGATTGTTACAAAAGAAAAAAATTCCTAAATTGATATGATTTGTTCACCAAGAAAAACCGAAACTACATTACATTCGTTTGAGTATGTTTCAGGGTCTAAAAAGACATAAAGTGAAAAACTCGACTAAGTGGCATAAAAACGTCGCCAACAAGGTATATGATTCTGTGTCTTACCTAAAACGTATTATGTTATAAACTGTTTTATAAGTAATTTCTTAAGGAAAAAAAGAAAACCCACATAGCAAACAATCCAGAAAAAAGACGAAATCAGATTATACACTTTGCAGTAGACCTCTCTTGAAAGTAGGATTGTTCAAAACTTTACGCCCAAACCAAGAGAAAGTAAGGGGGTTATTTTCTCAGGCCTGAGTTGATTCCGCAAAATGAACGTGGAAACAAGTCAAGAACATTTGCATCTGTTTTATAGAACAATCAATCGATATCCTATTTTATAATCCATGACGCCGGACTCTAGCTTGACGTATGTAGGTCCTAGAGCTGCAATGCGTCCTTCAGTGCTCACTGCAATCTTATACGGGAAATAGCCACTTTTGTAGATAAAAACGCTTCGTACAAACTCACCATCTTTGGTGTATATTCCAATACATAGGAGCTCTTTTTCATCGTCAGCACTAGCCAAGACGACTTGTTGACTTTCCCTGTGAAATGCAATGTTTGGAAAGTGAACAAACCCTTTGAGATCAAACTTACTTAGATGATCACCGAGTTCGCTAAATATGTGTACACAATGGGAAGGCGTTTGGTCCACCACCATAACTCTGCCATCACTTACAGTGCTGATGTCTCGCGGGCTCTTCAAATTTTGTTCTCCAAAACTGCAAACAAACTGACCATCAGTCCCGTATAGATCCACAAAATGATACTCCTTTGTATAATTGCCTTTCAATACCATCACTTTGCCACTATCACTAACTGACAGTTTACACAGATTGCACTCGAGGTCCATTGTCCTCTCGCGAAACTTGTGATACTGGTCAGCGGATTTATCGAACTTAAAAATCCAACGCTGATGATTCTTTTCTTCAACCAGCACATAAATGTTGTCGTTTATGTCTGTCGCCAGTTTAACCTTCCAGTTTTCCGTAGATAGCTCTTTACCATTGTCATCAATAAGAGGAGGAAGTCTGAAACACTTCACAAATTTGCCACTATTGTCAAACACCTTGATTGTCAAGTCATAGTCGGCTACAATATATTGCCCGCTTGAGTTAGTAGCGATATCTAGCGGATTATTGATCCTGTGCTCCTTTTCACCATCCTGACCAATTGTCCATGATAGATCACACTGCTCCATACCTTGTTCACGTAGGAATAGAGCCAGTCTCCTGTCATGCAGTAAGTCAACTTTCTCCTCTCCTGTATCGACATTGGGCCACTCCAGGAGTAGAAGCCCTCTGCTGCATATCGCTTGTGTGACATCGAAGGCGACACGATTGACGCGACAGACACCGGAAATGATTTTTACTCGTTCTTCTTGGTAAAACAAACCCATCACCGCACTGATTCCTGTCTTGAGCTGTACTTTAAAGCTTTGCTGAACCATTGGCAGACCGTTTAGCTCTTTAATACATACTTTACACAGCGCAGCAGCATCCGATAGATTGTCTATTGCCTCTAATACTGTTGCCATCACTCGGTACTGCATTGCTAAAATGCGGTCAGTTGTTGATAGTGCTTCATTTGAAAATGCTATTGTTGCCATTTCACGGGCACGTTTGAATCTCTTCTTCGCAGTTGAAAGCTTTCTTGTGGCAGATTCAGTAAGCTCCAAATTTCGTATTCTTTCAGTAAGCGACACAACTTCCGGACAAGTCGCTTGTGCTGTATCTGCGCAAAACTCACTCTTTGACCTTGTCTCGTCAAAATTTTCATATAACAACTCGATTCCTTCTCTAAAGAAGCTGATACTTGCTAGCAAATCTTTTCTTGATAATCCATCCAACTTGGATTTCATGTCGTCGATTTCACTCATGATGATGTTACGAAATTGTTTATGTGTTACATCGCTTAGCTTTTCGACTGCTTTATGTCTGCCTTTATGCACAAGCCATCCAAAAGTCGCTTGAAAAACTGCAATGGGGACCACGACCATGATAGAAATTGAGGAAAATCAGAGGAAAAATACGTTTTTAACGGGACTCGATAGAAGTTCCTTGACTACAGCAAATGAGTATAACATTAGGATTATCGAATTGCTTAGGGTTAGCCAGATTAGGGTTTTTTAGCTTAGAAACCAGGCTCAACTCAGTAGCCAAGCCTACTGAATTTGTGCCCAGGCCTTTGCTTGCTTGCGTGACCTTTTTTGCCACTAGCTTATGTCGTCACATTGGAGTATGCAAGAAACATCGGCGTGTAGTAAACACAAACTCAAATTTTCACAGCAGTAAAGTGAAAAACGTTTTGAGACCGAAGGTAAGTAAGTATTTTAGTGTTTGGCTAAACTTCAGAATACCCCGCAACTTTGGTCCGCCTCACTTACATGTGTCGGGAGGCTTTGAAGATCGAGGCATAACACAATAGACGCTATTCTTATTCAATGACATGTAAATGAGTTGCGGGGTATTCTGAAGTTGCTCTGTAATTTTACAACGTACGGTGAATTGTCAAATTAATAACTCAAAAAAACCTTCAGCCAAAATTAAACTCTTTATTGATAACCTTATACTTTCTTGATCTGATATCCCAATTAGCGATAACACCAGAAATTATTTGCTTTCGTGATATAAAATATATAACTTATTAAAGTACGTTGTCACAAAATAATGCACCTAGCAGTAATTAATCTGAATACGCAAAGCTTATTTAATGTTTAAATTGTTCCCTGGACAGCCTGGACATCCTGGACATCTGAGGCAACTGATAATGCACTTTGGGAGTGGTGGGGATGTTTGCTTCATAGTGGCTATGGCTGTACCTTTCCTTGAATCTGCCCTGTTGTTTGTGATAGTTTTTTTCATACATTGTATGTTATTTTTTTCAGAAAATTTAAGTCTGCTAGAAGAAAAATTTTTTACAGAAGAATCATTTTCCTATAACGTGTACAACTGTTGCTTAAATTTGCAGTATTACTGATATTTTTATGATAACAGAATTGTCACAAAAATTATTTGACATTACGGTGGTGTTGAAAACTGCATTGAGGTCTACTGAATATAGTTGAAGTACTGAATTTCACTCTATGACTTACAACTACAGAATATGGGGCTTTTTTATGATCATGTACCCCCCAAAAAAAGCTCTCTTGGCTCATTTGCATCAAGCCACCATATATAATGCAATCAATGACTTGTTTTTTATATCTTGAGTCAGTGCGGAGTTAGAATCAATATTTGAATGTTAATTATAATCATATAAATCCAACTGAATGTATTTCTTTCATTACCTTTCCACTGACTGCCAAACCAGCAAGCCTCAAGGCATTAAACATTGAGGACTTTTTAAAAGGCCCTGTATTGTATACATGTAGCTGCTTTGGGGAAGGGGAGTGGTAAAGTTTGAAACACAATAATAATAATGATAACAATGATAACAATGATAATAATGATAATAATTATTTATAATAATTAATTTTTCCCATCCTTTGCTGCAAAAAATATTGAAAAATTTGTGATGAAACTACTCCAACTTTTCTGAGTATTCATGTGCTGGCGTTGATTAGATAAAAATCAGTTCAGATGAAAGCAGCTACTGTTATTGCTTCAATAATTTTAGACAGCTGTTAGGAAAAATGGTTGTGTCCAATGGGGAATTGCTAAGTTCTTTCCATTTTTATAGCTCTGTAAAAATGGATTCAGAACTCATTCCAATGATTGCTCTATCTTTTAGGCCCAGCATTTGGTAAATTCTTTCTAACATTGTGTGAAAGATTCCTTCTTCTTTTCTGATTGTTGAATTTTTTACGAACTTTCATATTGGCTTCTCTCTGACTGTCTGATAATTTGGGGCGACGACCACTTGGTTGTGTGCTTGCAGATTTAATTCCAGATTTCCTTCTGGAAATAGCTGTTGGCTGCACTTTAATTCTGGAGCTGTTATGTAAGACTGGTAAATAATTTCCACCCCTCTCCTTTCCAAACTGTGCATAGGCAGAAGCAAGTGAAGCAACTGGTGCCTGGCCCCTACACTTTGAAATGATTTTCCTATACAAAGTCAGGTATTTATAGTAGCAGAGGCGAAAGTTGGTGTCACTTGTTCTGAGCTTGTACTCAATATCTTGGGAAACTTGTTGGTGAAGCTTAATGATTTGGTCAAGTGGTACTTCATCATTTGGCAGAGTAGCATCTGTACCAGCATCAATAATGCCATCATTGGTTTCCATGGTCTCAGTTTCTGGAGAGTCAGGCATGGGTAGTAATGTTTGTTGTTCATCATCCTTTTCTTGGTCTCCATAGAAAGGAGGCTTACTTTCAATTTCCTTTTGGTGCAGGCTTACAAACTGGCCAACACTGAAATTCTTCTTGTCTCCAATAGCAAGGATAGCAAGGTTGAATCTCTCCTTTGCAGTTTGGGGAATAAAGGTTATGTTGTTGATTCTTAATTTTAAAGCCACAGCTGCTTGGTGAGGGCATGCATTACCACTGACTCCCTGCTGACATGTACAGGTTCCTGATGTGCAATCAACAATGTATGTGATGGTACTGTTGTCATCTCTGCTTGGCACATGGAATTTCCATGGATTCTTTTCATCTATGGTTATGGTACTTTGACTAACAGAGCTTGCAGTTCTTCCAAAGCAACGGGCTGCAAGGTGTAAATTTTGTGGTTTACCAAAAGCCAAGGAGAGAAGCTTTCGTTGGAAGTACATTTCTAGGTCTTCAGTGATGAACCGGAATAGCTCAATAAGGTTGTAAGCTCTCATTCTTCTGAGAACTACACATTTGAAAACAAAGATCATTGATTCTGTGTAGTTTTCTATATTGTTGCCTCTTGTTCTGAGATCTGTTCTGTAACAAAGTGCCCATTCCTTCCCTCTATCAATAGCTTTGTTCAAATACCCTTGATACAGATAATATTTCTGTAAAATAGTGTCTGATACAAGAAGGTCCTTGATTTCTTCAAATTCCTCGGGTGTCTTGGCAAACACAAGGTCTTGCATTATGGACATAAGGTGCTGCCTGTCATCTTTTGAAATGGAGTGCTTGGAGTCCACTAGCCACCGCCAAGTTGCTTGCAAAAAGTGAAAGATGCACAAAAGGAGTGTTGCCTGTTTCCAGTGCACTCTCAGAGCTTGCCTTTGCCCAGTGTCATCATCAGACATGAAAATGTCTGATCCTTTTTCAGGACCCTTTCCTCCAAAAGCATGGCTTGGAAGAATTGCTTTCAATTGTTCTAGGCAGCTTTCCAGGCATGATTGGGATTGACTTGAAGTTACCTAGACTGCAAGAGGTAGTGCTCCACAGGGATGATGAGTACACATAAAGTAAACTGGATTGTTATATCGATCAAGACTCCCTGAGGAATCCATAAATGCCATCTCTCCAGCCTGCTTAGTTGTGTGTACACGTGACATGAGAGGGGTGCATATAGATAATATCAAATGCTTTTGGTCAGCACCATTACCTTGGACCCTTTGCAAGAAACACTTCCCTCCTATGTTAGCATTTTTCCTGTTGTAGTCCTCAACAATTTTCTCAAGTTGATTGAACATTGCTGATCCATTGGACGGCCCCTTCTTTTCAATCAACCATTTCCCATACAAATTGTTTACATCAGGTAGAGAAAGACACATTTTGCAGTCAGCCAATAGCATTAGAGTTACTGGATCCTTCATCAATTGAGTCTCATGATAATGAAATGCCTCTGAGGCACTCATGCCCTCCTCAAAGTAAGTACAGAGTTTGTCTCTTGTTGCTGGCAAAATAGGGCAAAAGGAAGTTAAATGAAAGCAGTGCACACTGTGATTGTGGTTCCACCAAAGGTCTATTTCACACTAATAGGGCATTTTCTTGTTTCTGTTGATCCTGATGGCCATTTTGCTGTTGCAATCAGTCTTCTTCTCCCGTGCTTTCGATAACAAGTGCAAGTCACAGCCTTCCTTGCCACTGTTGTCCTTGTGTGTCCCATGCCTTTTTTGTTTTCTTTTTAGTGCAGCCTCTTTTTCAGTGACTTGCTTTTTTGTCAATTTTTTGTGTTTGCATTGGCAAATATACCACTGTGCATAAATAACTTTAACCCCCTTTCATTTGTATCCACCTTGTGCATTATATTTTATGTTTGAAGAAGCTGTAAATTGCTGCAGCCAGTGGTCAACATCTTCTTTAGTTGTAATGTGACTAACAGACAATTTCACATAAAAATTATCTTTAGGTGCACCTGTAAAGTTATCCATGGGCATTTCTCTAAATTCATGGCATTTATATTGATAACCAGATGGAAATATTTTTTGTGCACACTCTGGAATCTGCTCCCCTCTTGTATGAATGTCAGGCTGCTTAGCATCCTTGGCATATGTGTGGTCATTACCACTGACCAGAGGTGACTCTCCACAAGGATCTGTTTTCTGTCTTTTCTTTGGAGATTCAAAGTCAGAATCTGAATCCGATTGACAGTGCTGCTTTTGTACTTTTCCTTTCAGATTTGTACAAGATGAATTGTTGGCCTTTCCACAATCATTAGCGAGACTAGAAGATGCCAGAAAAGGGCATGCTTGGTCATCACTTACTTGACAAGGCTCTGTGGCTAACTTGGATAGAGAGCCATCACCACTGGCAATATCTAAGATCAGTGCATACCTAAAGTCATCAATTTGAGTTTGGGAAAAGTCTAGTGGCCGCCCCTCTGCAATGTGCTGTGCCCATTTGACAACAAAGACACCACAGTCAACTGAATTGGTTTGCTGTTCAATTTCAGTAGATGGAATAATGTTATACTGCCACTCTTTCCAGTCCAAAACTTTGCTTTGGCTGACAAACACACACTTTAGAAAATAAGCAAACCTTGTGAATGCAGTTTGTGCACCAACACCATTGAACAGAGAATCCAAATAGACCATCCTCCTTTCCCTCAAGTCTATAGCAACAAGGCACCAATGATCTCCTTGCAGTACCAGGCACAGGATCATGTCTGCTGCTGAAATGTTCTCACAAAGCAAGTCATACTTATGCTTCAAGAAAATATTCATTGAGAATTGTGCCATGTTGTTATAAACATCAGAGTTGACAGTAAAAACTTTCTTGTTACTGGCTTGAGACTGACTTTCTATCAGTAGAAAAATATAGTCTATCACAAAATTGGAAAGTTTGCCGTCACTTATCTTGTGTTTAGCTGGAAGGAGCTTTTCAATATCAGTTGGCTCCCATGCTTTAATTCTAGGATTCCCTGAGATTTGGACCCCAGCCATGGCAATTCCCTCTGCTTTGCTAATAGATGCTGCATCCAGTGTAGAATATTTCCAGGGTATACTTCCAGTAGCTGTCTTGAAAATGCCAGGTTTTTCAGCCTTTAATGCATAGTAACCAGGTGGAAGACAAAACTTGACAGGAAACTTCTTCCTTTTTAGAGGCATACTGGGCATCTGTGGTTGACAGTTTTGGACCTTAAAAGACATAGAAGAAATATGTGTAACCTCTTGCATGTCTTCAACCTCATCTTTTTCATAGAAGAGGAGATATGCCACCTGGCTTGTAGCTTCAAGATGTGAAGACTGTGGAACTGTGGTATCACTTGAAAAATACCACCTCTCTCCTCTTTTTAGGTAACACACATAATGACCAGAAAATGGTGGTACCCTCATGGACAATGACAGCTTTCAGTTGATAAGGGACATTGGTTACTGTAGTTCCTTTTGGACCGTCTATTCATCACTTCACGGGTTTATTTAGAACCACCATCATGACCAGCTCCCAGTTGGCTTGTTAGCTCAGTTGGTAGAGCGCTGCACCGGTATCGCAGAGGTCATGGGTTCAAATCCCGTCCAGGCCTGAATTTTTTTTCAGGCCTTATTTTCACTACTGCCTAAGTAGTGCACATCACTGCGAAGATCGCTTTCATTCATGTCTTTATCCGCAGTTCAAATATATGACATTCATATATTCTTCACCGTCTATTCATCACTTCACGGGTTTATTTAGAACCACCATCATGACCAGCTCCCAGTTGGCTTGTTAGCTCAGTTGGTAGAGCGCTGCACCAGTATCGCAGAGGTCATGGGTTCAAATCCCGTACAGGCCTGAATTTTTTTCAGGCCTTATTTTCACTACTGCCTAAGTAGTGCACATCACTGCGAAGATCGCTTTCATTCATGTAGTTCCTTTGTTGGAAGAAATCTGGTGTTCTGGAAATAACACTTTCTCTTTGTAATATATTAAGTTGTGAAGTTTTTTTCCATCATTTTGAAATCTTACAATTTGAATGCAAAATGACAGAGGTGCCCGGCATGTGACTAGCCTCTTCCATGCATCAGTACTCTGGGAGCAACTGATGGAGTAAAAGTGAAAGAAATGCATAATTTAATATTTGTGCAATTCATTATATATAGACAGGAATCAGCAAGGGGAGGGGGGGCAGGGGGCTACTAGTTTTTCAAGTAACTAGACAGCATGGAATGGGGCATTACACATACTGTTGCTTCTTCGTCTTCTAGTTACTGGAGGTCACCCAGCCAGTCTCCTATACCACTAACCATGATCCTTGACATCACCATCACCATCATTACCATCATCATCATTGTTGTCATCATTATCTATTTATTTGTTAAATGATGTTGTATTGGGGGCAGCAAATAAGCTAATGTGGACTTATTGCATTTTGTATTTGTATAAATTTTTATTTCATTATTTGCCTTTTCTCAATTGATTACAGGAATGAATTGTATTCTTCACAACACACAGACACAGAGATCAGGCCACAGCAACAGGGACTGCATCTCCTACTTTTTTCAATCCATGCATAAGAACTTGAATTTGTACAATTGTAGTAGCTTTGACTTTCCTAATTTCTTGCATAGTCTGCTTTGTGCATTGTAGTTTATAGTGTTAAGCACTGTAGCAGTTATCAAAAAAAACAGTTGTATTTGTGTGTCCTTTTGGTGTTAGGTTTAATGCTATTAAAATTTGTTATCTGCTACAGTATTAAGATGATTCCAGCTCCACTGGGTTGGAATAGTCCTTCAGGATGCTCTGTACAGTACAACCCTTAAGAATGAATAGACAAACACCACTAATGGAACAGGATAAATGTTTGAATAATACTGATTAATAAAGTGTGTGATTGGGTATCAGAAATACTATGGTAGCTTGTCTTTGTGAAGAGTATTTGACTTTGTCAATGTCAATGTTTATGCTCCCACATGCAAAAGAAAAATATAAGGGTGGAAGTGATTATTATAGAGATCATTTTGACCACAAAATTTACTTTTTGTAAGAAAGAATGTGTAGTAAAGGTGTAGTTCTAGAAAGAATTGAAAGATCAACACACTCCCACCCCAAGTAGGATCATTGAAAATTCCAGGGGAGAGGGGGTCCAGAAGTGCCAAAATTTTTTAAGGAAATGCTTGACATGAAATGAATTTTCAAAGGGGAGGGGGGGGTTGAACTCTGCCCCCCCCCCCCCCCTCAGAAAAAAAAAGAAACCAAAAACAAAAATATCCATGTGACAGGGACACCATTCCTGGATTTAATTTTGCATTTTTAATTGTAATTAATTTAATCCACAGGAAATTGGCATAGGTGACTGTGACCTTGTAACTATAATTGCCCCATACCTTTGTAATATGTAGAGGGAGAATTGTTTCCATTGTAGTGTTTGAAGTAATATTATCACATGATGAGCACATTACTTCACTCCTTAACTCAAAGAAAAAGGATTGCAGGAAGGGGAGATTACAGCTGGCAGGTATTAACTGCTGAGTCTGGTACTGGCTTGCAGTGTTTCCAAGTACTCTACAATATTCCTGAAAAAATTCTGCTACACACTGTTGTTGGCCCTTCTGAATTTGGCTGCTAATTTGTGGCAGACAGGATACCAATGTTGCTGGGTGAACTGTTCCAGGTGCAGTCTTGTATGCATTCGCAAAGTTTAGGGTGCAACACAGCAAACACATCTGACCTAGAGTATTTAGTGGAACATACCAGAGAAATTTTTTTTGTTAATGCAAGACCTCAGTGGTGCACAGTTGTATAAAAATAGTTTTCTCTTGTGTGAGGCATAGTCAATTTATAAGTTACCAAGATTATCAAGTCAATATGGTCCAAAAACTACTCATTTGTCCAGAGGGTGGGGCTTGGGAAGGGGGATGGGGAGGGGTCGAAAGTGTTAGGTTTGCGTACCGTTTTCACTCTTTGCACTCCTAGTACTCGTACACGCACATTTTAGATGAACAGTAACATAACAAGTTGTATTATCAACAATGGAACGCTCTCAGCTAGCTTTGAAATAAATCGAGGTGTAAGGCAGGGAGACCCTCTTTCTCCTTACTTGTTTATCATTGCTATGGAACTACTAGCAGTCGCTATTCGCTCATGTTCAGAAATTGACGGAATCAAAATAGATGAAAAAGAATTCAAAATGGTACAGTATGCAGATGATTTAACAGCTTTTGTGTCGGATATCAGATCTGCTCAATACCTTTTTAAGTTACTTGATCAATTCCAAAAATGTTCTGGCCTAAAGGTGAATTATACAAAAACCGAAGCAATGTGGATTGGCTCTTCCCGTAATAACATCGAAACACCTCTAGCATTGAAATGGCGTAAAACTGTAAAAGCTTTAGGGGTTCACTTTAGTTACAATAACGAAGAATCAGTGCAAAAGAATTTCTACGATAAGCTCAAAGGAATTAAATCTCAGATACGCTTGTGGAGTTGGAGAGGCCTCTCTCTGTTTGGTAAAGTTACAATTATTAAGAGTTTACTACTTCCTAAAGTTTTATACATCTCGTCAATTCTTCCTTCTCCTTTGGAGTTCATAAAGGCCCTTCAATCAATTATATATAATTTTCTTTGGAAGGGTCCTGATAAAATCGCCAGGACAGCAGTAATAAATGATGTTGAATTTGGTGGCCTAAAGGTAACTGATTTTACAACGTCAATTATGTCACTCCGACTTTCATGGATTGGAAGATTTCTAAGCGATAATTTTTATCCCTGGAAAGCGTATCTATTACATTTACTAAAACCTTTTGGTGGAGAACTTTTTCTTCATTGTGATTATAATATTAATGACTATAACATTTCCCCAATATTTTATAAGGAGATGTTACACTGGTGGTCAGATTTTCGTTCTAGATTTGATCTTGTAAGTCTACGTGAAACAATCATCTGGAACAATCATAACATTAGAGTAAACGGCAAACCTTTATTCTATTATAATTATAATAGCGCAAATATTATTCTTTTAAGCGACTTAAAATTTGATTTGAGTAACACAGAGTCCTTTAACCTTGCAAAACGTAATGGTTTAAAAGATTCCAACTTTCTGACCTGGACTGGTGTTCGTTGCGCAGTACCAAGTCATCTAAGAATTCGATGCCACGAAATTAAGAAAGATCATGTCAGATCACTGCAATTTAAAATCGGTGATAAAATCTTTGATCCAGCACTTAGCAATTCTAGGGATTTCTACGGTTTGCTTATATCCAGTAAGGCGACAGAGTCCAGAGGCTTCACAAAGTTGAAATCTAAATTTTCTATTGATGATGTGGAAACAAAAAAGGCCTTCTCATTAATAAGGTCCTGTATCTGCGAGACATATGTGCAATGCTTTCAATTTAAAATACTAAATGACATTTTATTCACAAATTCCCGCTTAGCTAAGATAGGTTTAATACAAAGCGATCTTTGCACTTTTTGCAATACTAGTACGGAAACAATTGATCACTTATTCTTTTACTGTGTTTACTCACATGCATTTTGGGAAGAATTTGAATCTTATTGGATCGCTATAGCCAAAGAACAAAGGAAACTTGAGTTAAAGACTATTTTAATTGGTGTCACAGATACTAATTGTTCTTTATTTAATTACTTAATCGTTTTAGGTAAGCTACATTTATGGAATTGCCGTAGGAATAATAGTCTTCCTTTTTTCCCTTCGTATAAGGAACTAGTTAAAAGAAAATATGAAACTGAATGTCACATTGCGGCTAAGTTTAATGATAGGAAGATGCTAGAGGCTAAATGGAAACCCATTTTGAATTATAATTTAATAGATACATAGGTGTGTAAGCGAAAAAAAAAACTGTAAAAAGTAGGGTAAGAATTGCAGTCTAAGGAAGTATTATATAGTAAGTAGAATAAGTAACGTCTTGTAGGTGGTATTGTAAGTAGTGTTCGTCTTGTTTTGTAAAGTAGTGTTCTTCGTGTTGCAATTAAAAAAAAAGTGTACACATAAAAAAAAAAAAAAAAAAAAAAAGTCAATATGGTCCAGAAACTACTCATTTGTCCAGAGGGTGGGGCTTGGGAAGGGGGATGGGGAGGGGTCGAAAGTGTTAGGTTTGCGTACCGTTTTCACTCTTTGCACTCCTAGTACTCGTACACGCACATTTTAGATGAACGCGCAACACAACAGTGTCAAAAAATAATCGAGCAAAGAACTACGACTTGCAAAGCTTCCAGGACTAATATAAATTTACCGCCATAAACAGTGAAAAGGCCTTAAACATTTTACTCGTAGCTCCGTACAAGGTACAACTTCCTGTGACGTTCTAACAAGATTATCAAGTTGTCAAATACGTATTTTAATATGACTGATACCAGTTGTTTCATAAAGTCGAAATAAGCTTAATGTCGAGAATAACTAAGCGGATTACCACACTAATGACGAATTTTGTGGTTCATTAAAAAAGTACTTGGTTCAATTACACAGTTCACCAATGGGTTGATGTTGTTTGCCTGCTGGGATTTTATGTCTTCCACTCCAATATCAATGTTATTTTGACGTGCTAAAATAATATTGAATACATTTTCAAGACCTGTTTTAGATGAGGTGCACTTCTTGCGATTATGCTGCAATCCAGTGAGCCCTTCGGAAAAACCTGTCACCGAGAGCAGAGCTTGCAAGACACTATTCAGAAAGCAAGTATTTCCAAGGTTTGAAATTCCCTTTGGATCCATTTGACCGTAAGCAATGTTTAGAATTAACGAAGAAAGTGTATTTTAACCAAAGGCAGAAGATTCGTATATGTAAGGAGCGGAGCGAGATAAAGTAAATATTATTTCCCGCGAAAATTACACAAATAAGGTAATAGATAACTTCCCATTTGTTTTTCCTGCAAAAGTTATGAAAAAAGGTAATAGATAACTTCCCATTTGTTTTTTCTGGAAATATACAACAACAAAAAAAAAAGGTAATAGATAACTTCTCATTTGTTTTTTTCCCGCGCAAGTAACAAAAATGTTTCCTTCCCTGTCCCCCTCCAACTACAATTCAACCAGTCGGGGGCGGTGAGTGAAAAATTGTTCACGTCATCAAAAGGCTTGGTTCCCTAATTGAGCCTGGTGTCTAAGCTCCTTCAGAAAGTGATCCCAAAAAAAATTTTTGCCAGCCGTCAGCAACACTATTGGCAGTTGTGTCAATCTGCAGCGCAGCCGGTTGTGTCACTCGAAACCAAGGTCAACACTGCGGTTTAATTAGTGATTACACCGGTGCGATAGAGGTTCCGGTTGTGATCGTGGATTGAGGAGTTTGGAGTGGTGACATAAGAGGTAGAAAATGAAATAAAATTTAAAAAGAAAGAAACCAAAAAAAAAAAAAAAAAAAAAGCTAAAGGAAGGCCATGATGTTAAAAATGAAAGGGCAAGTCTAGACAGTTTCAAGGGAAAAAAAAAAAAAGAGCCTCTCCATGTACTATTCTCGGCAAATTATTTCCCCCACAATGTTTTTTCGTTCTACAGATTAGACTTAATTCGTGGATTCATTCCATATTTCAAACAAGGTTATAAACCGAGATGGTCTAAGAAACTGATCCGATAAAGAAGCACTAGTGGGGGTTTATTATACTTTCATCAATTTTGTTACTGTTTCTGTTCCTTTGGTGAGGTTCATGTTCTGTGTTCTTGAAATAAGCTTTCATTTTTTTCATTATTCATCCAATTATTGATTTGTTTCTTGTGTCAATTCGAAACTGTTCCGTCAAGAGATCATAAGCAGTTTATATTCTCTTGGTTCCATACAATAAGTTATTTCAAAAGCTCTTAAATTCCTATAAAATTTGTTTTTGATCTCTATGAGTCCAATTTAACTTGAAGATAAAATTATCTTGTGCCCAACACTTAAAAAATAGTCATCTTTCAAAATGAGTTCTTCGAGGCATATGTTCTTAAGTGCATCTAATCATGTTTTAGTCTCTCATTTGGTTATGAACGCTATTCTTTCTTGCAGGAAGGAGGAAGGAGCACCATAACGTGACTCAAATGTTTCATAGCCTATAAATGTCTAAATGCTTCAATATATATTTCCAATTTTAAAGTACTTTATCAATCCGCAATTCACTGTCGTCGACCAATTTTTCTCGATCTGCAGTTCCGCCCCACGCGATGTTCTACTTTTGACCTCAAAACCGAAATAATGGTCGTTTTATTTTAAAGTTGGAAAGTTACATTGCATGATCCCTTCCGTTTGCAGCTTAGGCAGCTGTTTCAGATTCGGAAGCAATTAACAGAAACCTCAACAAGGAAAAAGCGAAGATACAAACACCGGCAGGGATTGAAGAACATTACCGACAACGAAGGAAGTAATCAGAATAATTATGTTAGGTTAAAAATGTTTTAAAATTATTTTTGACCTCGGGGACTGAATAACGATTAAGAGGTCAACTGCTTTAGGCGACATGTTTTGTCTCTGCTTTATATGATGAATTACGTTGCGACTGAAACTGGCCCCCGACAGAAGTGGATCTCCATTGTATAAAGCCCAAGTCATAATCACCTCTCGCCTCTTACCTCTACTAAGTCTCTGTAGATTCGAGGAAAAAACTTACTGAGTTACTCTTTCAACTTATCACCAATCTTCACACTACTCTTACATTTGCTATACGTGTTGGTATTTCAGAAATTAACGGAATGACTGATGGCTTTGTTTGGTAAACTTGCCGGGGAGAACTTATTGTTATGTCCATCGTGCAGCTCTTGACTTTGTTAAGAGGTGTACTGAAGCTCCATAGATCTAAAAGTTTAATTCAAATTGATATTCACTCAAGTCTCCTCTTTCTACTTGGCCTAAAAAATGGGCCGTGTGACCCTTGAGGTCAAAGAAGTTGTCTTTGAATACTACTCGAACATTATCAGCTGCAAGGAGAACGAACCAACGAATTAAAAAATTTCTCAGGAAGCAAAATGAATGGAGCGAAACAGTCAAAGAGGCAGGTCAAAATCAGTACCAGCTTTTAAGCATGTCCAAGAATGATAACAGTCCATCAGTAGCTAGAAATAGTCACAAAAGAAACAAACAGCTTTAAACCTGATCATTGATTGGAAACTCAATACATGTGAATACTCACATGATGACAATGAATAACTGTGCCGTGACTCACAAGATGAACTCAAACTGATAAACAACACAAAAAAATCACAAGGACCATTCAATAATAATTCATTCTTGTCTTTCGTGGCGTTTATCAACTCAGAATTGTTTTAAACGGATAACGAAAGATTTGTCTTTATCATAAATTACAAGAAATGGTAAGGGGGCAACTCATAACTAAGTTCCTGCATGTATTTCTCGTTAGACTAAGCCTCCACCAAAGATGTCAACGCGGAGGAATGAGGAAATTGCGGTTTTTGTCATAAACTCTCAGATAACTTGCTACATTATTCAGTCTTCATTCAGTTCACTAATTTTCAATCGCCAAGGTTTAATTTCTGTGTGTTTAGTATCACAAATTAATCTGTCAAAAAATAAATAATCTTGAGGTGATTTCCTCCCAAGCCTGTCTGGGTCACGAAGTGATAATCCTTTGAAAGGACCGACATTTTTAAGACTAACGTTAACGCTAACGTTCAACTTACAGTTTTGATAACAAGAAAATGAAAAGGTTCATTAAACCAAAGGGTTACCTTTAATTTCATAGCCTTTTCCAAGTTCAATTTAATTTAATTATATCCCGTCTCTCGCAATGTGCGAGGGCTTCAAGAAAGTACCAGGAGTGGATATATTTAGAAAACAACTGGGACGATCAAATGAACAAAACAATGAGGTCACGTAATCACGAGGTTGATCTACTGCGTGACGAAAGACTCTTGCAAGGTATAGATAGGCCAAGTTATTTCCACTCTCTTCTCGTTTATCTTTCCGGCGCAATGAATTTAAAACATTGCCTTTCCTTGAGCTTTATTGCAATCTTTTCTACAAAAAACCCTAGAGTATCAGCAATGTTTTCCAATACAAAAGGGAACATGATCCAATTAAAATATGATAGCAAGATGAACATTCCTGTAGATTTGTAAATCAGATTATTACTTAAGTAATTTTAATTACATACTCATTATTTTCCTCATTTTTCTAAAAAGCTTATTGCATGCAGCAGTTGCTATATATGATACATAGCATTAATTCAATTGGAAATAAACTTAGCATTTTCCTATTTTGATTACTTAATTTGTCACAATGTCACACAGATACATCGGAAATTTTTTATACATGTTATAAAATTGTCGATTGGGAAATATGAACTAACTGAAACATTCAATGTAATCAGTTTATAAATGAAAGCCAAAAAAAAAATTACTTACATAAATACTGTATGCACACTAATGTCTTCGCTGTAAATGTCTGTGAATTATATCTAAGAGACAGATTAAGGTCAATGCTCAAATCATGGAAGGTGCAGGAAATCCCTGATTCAATTATTAAATTTCAAATATATCCATAAAGTAAATTTCCCTTTCATATTCTTGAACCCTTTCACTCGCAGAAAAGAATCACATTCAACTTTTCCCTACAGTATCCATACATTATCCAGTAAACAGGTCATTATATTAAGCAAATATCTTAGCTTTTTGATGGTGTACTCTTGGATATACCAAGTTTTTTTCCTCATATTACAAGGAAATGTTTCACGGTTGTAATGGAGAATAAACTATCACATGTAAATAGATGAAGGATTAAGAACCACAAGGCTGGTTTTCAAATATGCATCATATCATCAGCCGACCTACAGCCATCAATTAGCTTCCTACATAATCAATAACAAAACATTTGTCTACGAAGGAAAATAAATATCATCTGTTCAATGGCTTTCCATTGTATTACAAAGTAAAGACTGAGGCTAAAAACGCCTACATTTTGCGAGTGAAACTTGAGCATAAGATTGCTTCACACCTTGTGGAAAAATAAGGGATGGTATCAATTGTGTTTTTTAATTTTCTGATTAGAGAAGCAAAGCACCAATTTATCCTGGATAATTAACAATCCTGAAAAACTCAGAAGTCAGGTAATTCACTTGCTTGTACATTCCTCATGAAAGAAGAGTTTTTAAAAGCCCTATGAGCATATGTAGCTGAACCGAGTCTGTAAAATGAACTTGACAGAGAGGCAGACAAATAAGTGTTTCTTTTAAATAATGATTACTTTGCCTGTGTTATCTTTAAACTTAGCTACTGCCGCAATACGTCCGTCAGTGGTCACTGCAATCCCATGCAGCCCGAAGATCTCTTTGTGGATAAGAGTGCTCCGTAAAAACTTACCATCCTTGGTGTAAATTCCTACGTGCAGGAGGTTTTCCGTAGAATCAGTACTGGCCACGATGACTTGTTGACTTTCCTTGTGAAAGGCAATATTTGGATGGTGTAAAGAATCTTGGAGATCAAACTTGCTCAGATGGTCACCGTTTTCGCTGAATATGTGAACACAGCGGGAAGGAAATAGCTCCACCACCATAACTCTGCCATCACTTGCAGTAACAGTGATGTCCCTCGGGCTCCTCAAGATTTGTTCTCCAAAACTGCAAACGAAGCGACCATCGGTCTCATAAACATCCACAATGTAATATTCCTTTCTCCAGTCACCCTTCAGTACCAGCACTTTACCACTATCACTGACTGACAGTTTACACAGGTAAAAGTCGAAGCCCATTTCCCTGACACGAAACCTTAGATGCTTCTCAACGGTTTTGTTAAACTTAAAAATCCAGTGTGAGTCTTTACAATTCTTTTCTTTAACCAGGGCATAAATGTCGTCGTTCATGTCTGTGGCCAGATGAACCGGCCAGCTATCAATCGATAGTTCTGTACCATTGTCATCGATAAGAGGAGGAAGTCTAAAAGATTTCACAAACTTGCCATTGTCGTCAAACACCTTTATTATCAAGTCACTGTCTGCTACAATATATTGCCCGCTTGAGTCGGTAGCGATATTGCATGGATCATTTATACTGTCTACCTTTACACCATCCTGACCAAGTATCCATGATAAACTACAGTGCTCCATGCCCTGTTTACATAGTGCTCTTGTAACTCTTTCGTCTCGCAGCAAATCAACTTTCTCCTGTCCTGTATCAACCATAGGCCACTGCGGCAATGGTTCTTTAACGGATATTGTTCGTGTGACATCGTAGGCCACACGATTGACAAGACAAACACCGGAAATGAGTTTCTGTCGTTCTTTTTGGCTAAACCAACCCTTTACATTACTGATTCCTGTCTTGAGTTGTACTTTAAGACTTTGCTGAACCACTGGCAGACCATTTAGCTCGTCAATACAGCGTTTACATGATGTTAGAGCATCCGCGGGGTGGTCTACTGTCTCTAATACCGTTGCTATCACTCGGTACTGCATTGCTAAGATGCGGTCGAACGTTGATAGCGCTTCATTTGAAAAGGCATCTGTTGCTTTTTCACGAGCAATTTTGAATCTATCCTTTGCATTGGCAAGCTTTCTTGTGGTAGATTCAGTAAGCTCCAAGTTTCGCATTCCTTCAGTGAGCGACACAGCTTCCGCACAAGCCGCTTGTGCTGCATCAGCGCCAGTATCCCTTCTTGGCCTGATTTCTTTAAGTACTTCATACAACAACTCGATTCCTTCTTCAAAGTGGCTGATACTTGCTGACAAATCTTTCTTTGATTCCCCGTCTAGCTTGAGCTTCATTTCGTAGATTTCACTCATAATGATGCGACGAAATTCTTCATCTGCAACATCGCCATCTTGAAGCTTTTCGGCAGCTTTATCTCTGCCTGCATTCACAAGCCATCCAACGGTTTCACCAAAAACTGCTGTTGCGATCACGGGATTAAAAGTCGCTTTACAAACTGTTGTTATGATCCCCGACATGACTAAGAAAAAATTAGAGGAGAAATACGTTTTGAACAAGATTCGATTGAAGTTCCTTCACTAAGGCAAGTGAGTGTAACTTGAGAATGATCGAATTCTTCAGCCGTCAGCAAAACAGTTGGCAGTTGTGATAATCTGCGGTGCAGCCAGTACGTCATGTCACTCGAAACTTTGCTCAACACCGCAGTTTAGTTAATACTGTATGCCGGTATTGCAGATCTGTTGCAAAAGAGGCTACGTTTGTGATTGTAGAGTGAGGAGTTGGGAGTGGGGATTGCAGAGTTATAAAATGATATGGAACTTAAAGAGAAAGAAGCGAACAAACAAACAATGGGAAAGGAAGTCCATGATGTTGAATAAGAAAAGGTAAGGTTGCAGAAAAAAAGAGAAAAGATACTTTCCATGTCCCATTTTTATGGGAGATTTTTTCCGCCAAAATTAGACAAATATGCTTTAACCTGGCTTGATGTTTGAAATTGCTATAACTCTTACGTTCTACTGATTAGACAAAGTATCGTGGAATTATTCCTTATTTAACTAAGTTATAAACTGAGATGTTCTAAAAAACTGATCCGTTGAAGAAGCATTGGTGAGGGTTTATCGGAATTTCATCATTTCTGTTTCGGTTTCTGTTCGCTCGTTGTGAATGGTTCATGTTTTGTTTTCTTGGCTGTTTACTTGCTTCTATCCAGCTATTATATTTATTATCCTTGACTCAGTGAGCTTGTAGTTCTTGGTTGGAAGTCATTTATTTATTTATTTATATTTTTTTATTTCTTGTGTCTACTCGAAACAGTTCCATACGATGAGTTATTCGAAGAGCACTTAGGCTCCTTCGAAATTGATTCTCAACTGCATGAATCCTACTTGTCCTCAAGATAAAAAAAAAACTGAAAATAATCATCTGAAAAAGGCATATTCAACTTTCGCAAAGAGATATTCGAACAATACAGTCGTTGCATTGAATTGTTTTCCAGGTACCTCATTTGGTAATGAACATTTTCCTTTCTTACGAGGGAGGGGGGAGGCAGGTACTTTAAGGTGGTACAACCCTCAAAAAATCAACATTTTTTCATATGTTGTTTTACAAAAAGTTATCTATGTCACCTGAAATGACACATGGAGACAACTATATTTTTGCAGTTTTTGACTTGATATTTTATTATTGCTGCTGAGAATTAGCAAATGATGCCTCCCAGTAGGCACCCGAACAAGAACAGTCATATCTCTTAAACATTAGATTAAAAATTCACAAAATTTTTAGACAATGATCTTCACATGCACCTGCATGCAATGAACTACCAAAACACCTCTCAGTCATATAGAATGGAAAATATTAAAGAAAACACAACAACTTTCAGGAATTGATAAGATAAGCAATCTCATTTTGGTCATTTAACAACAAAAGATGCACCTAAGTACATGTTTCTAGTTCATTGCATGCAAAAATATACAGAGATCTCTCACTCCAAAAATGAGAAGAATTGAATAAAACCCTGGAAAGTTATCTTTGTTAGAGTGTCGGTAGTTTCACAAAATTCAAAATTGAGAGAAAACTGGTTTAAAGTTTCTAAACTGATTTTTTCAAGACTTAAACACAGTTTCCATGAATTAAACTGTTCAAAACTGACCAAGGCCATAGCTGACACCTTCAGTTTGCTTATTATGATCATCTTTTCGTTTTTTAAGGTCCCTAATCACTTTGTATCGCTTCTTGGTAGTAGCTTTGCTTTTATGTTGTGCAATATTAACTCTAAGCTGGTCTTGGAGTCTGAAACCCATCCTTGGTATATTTTCCAGGAGGAATACCAAGGGCTTGGAAAAGCTTAATTATACTAATTGAACCAATATTAAAATAAGAAACAGCATCATAAAGTCCTAATTCCAATGTCTCTCTTCCAACATAAATTTCTTTTGGAATCCTTTGCCATGTAAGCATCTTGCCATGTAAGCACTTCTGCAGCAAGTTGTTCTCACTAAGTCGAATATATTCAGGCTTTAGCTTGGCAATAACAGGTAAAGAAAGGCCAGGTCCATGCTTAAAGAGATTTTTATGGTTGGCTTTGTCCTTTTGATACTTGCACCAACTTGCATTACCTGTTGGGCAGTGGTCATGAAGTGGGCATGCCTCACTTGAGGCACAATGCATGAGGCTAGCATGGATAGCTTTCTTCATTCCAGCCAAATTTCCAACATTGGACCTTATGGCAATGCCATAATAGTTCTGCAGTTTATCGATTTGATTGTCTGTGAGTTTCCCTTTGCCTCCAAGGCCTGGATTGTCACGCTTTAATTTGCGAAGTGCAGTTCCAACCCTCTTCTGCACGTGACTGATGCATTCTTTCTTTTCCACTAAAATTCCAGCATCTTGATAAATATTCTTTATCCTGGAAAAACTCTTGCTGTCCCCATCCCCATAAAATTCAGTGTACCTGAGATTGTGCAGCTCAACAGACCTTTGATATAGTTGATTGAAGCTTTCGATACGAAGCCGAAGATTCCTTCGCTTCGCTTTGATCATGTGAAATGCCATCTGTGGATTCACGTATCCCACTCGAAGTGCTTTCGACAGCAATCGACTCTTCTTCGTTAATTCTTGAACTATTTGTAAAGCGATTTCCATAAAATTTACGCTTCTTACGTCTCTGAGACAAAAATTTCGCCATTTTGATGATTGAAGCTCTCTCACTTGCGAAAATTCCTAACTAAATGATTGATAATAACGGCCGTTCACCGAAACATATCAAAACGAGGCTGAAAGTCATTGTTGGGCCCCAGTCTCCCAATAGATTACTCAAGATGCAATCAGTTTGCTTTGGCCTGGGTGGAAATCGCACTTTTAGGCCCTAAAAGGACGCATTTAAAAATACGTTTCCATGGCAACGGAACAACAGTGCCTTAGAAATTGCATTTTATTACTATTTTATTACAAATTATTCGCAAAAAGACATTTGGGACGATTAAACAAAAGCCTTTAGAGGTGAAATCAAATGAGAAAAAAATGGACTCATTTTCAACAAAAATTGCGTTTTTTTTGTATCGTACCACCTTAACATGTTTACTGTGTTTCATAAATGAAATATTTTGTCAGTTAATATATTTCCAATTCTATCGCACTCCTTTTTTCCGCAATCCATAGTCCTCGACCAATTTTCTTAGATCTGAAATCACACCTTGCGTGACGCTGCAGTCTTGAGCAGAGCTGAAAAAATAGTCCTTTGATTTTGAAGTCAGCAAGTTACATTGCAGCAGCCAATCATTTTCAGATCAGCCTATGTGGCTTTTTTGTGTCGAAATAAATTCAGAGAAACAGCAACATGCATAGTGAAGAGATTTTAAACAGGTGGGGATTCAAAAACATTACTGACAAAAATATCTTTTCGACTGATTACGTTATTTGTAATGTATTTAAGGTTTTTTTTTTCGCCACAGGGATAGAGTTAAGATTAAGAGGTCAACTGCTTTGGTTAATGTCTTGTTTCTATGCCATATCATGAATGGCGTTGGACTGAAGCGGTTTAATTTTGTATTGCAATAATAAACCCTAAGTAATGAAAAAACGATTTTACCCATTTCTAGTCGCCTTAGACTCAAAGTAATAATTTATTGAGCTACCAATCAAAACACCTTTCATGTTTGTTTTTGGCGCTGGTATTTCAGAAATTAACGGAATGATTCGTGGCTTTTGTCGAGTTGTGTAAAATTGGATAAACCGTAAGGGCAATTAGTAATCAAATTTCTCATCACCGTACCATAGACGCACAACTGTAATTTACTCTCATATTTGCTCTAATCTCCTCTTTTAACGTGGCTCAAAAACTGTGCCGTGTGACCCTTGCGATCAAGGTAGATGTCTCTGGAAACAAAACCAAATCCCAACCCTAAGCAAAAGAAATATTATCAACGAATATTAAACTTCTCGAGAGGTAAAACAGTCAAAAAGCAAGGCATAATCAGTAAGATCTTTTGAGCGTGTGCAAGAATGATGAAAGTCCATCAGAAGCTATAAATAGTCACAGGGAAAATAAACAGCTTTAAACCTCATTCATCATGCAGAAACTCAATATATAGCGGCTAAAAGAAATTGAATTATTTCCACGTCTAACTTTCCAGTCCAGTTAAATAGGCGGTGGGAGGTAGTGATCTAGCGGTTCAATTCTTTACACTATCGAGCAATTTGAATGACTCAAAATTGTAACGGGTAGAGCTTTGGAAGGCAGATGATAAAGATACATCTTTTTGAAATGCCACCCAATTGACTTTTTCACCAAATCGGATAGCTGGTATGTTTTTGCTGGCCTGGTTTTTTTAATTCGATTTCATTTATTCATACATTTATTCATTTCTATGAATAAAATATGAATATGTTATGCGAGGTCAATTGGATCGCAATGCAGCAAATAAATCAGAGCTTCTGTCCATCCAGCGGCACCTTGAAAAGATTTGTCTCCTTCCATAACAAATCTTTGTGTCGATGGAGGCCATGATGTCGAAACCAGTATTGATCCCTCTGAACATGCTTAAGTCTCAACCATTCTATAACTTATCCTCTACTAAATTAAGTATGAGATTGAATGACAAATATGAGTTATAAAAATAGAAACAAGCACGAAACTCATGCGCACTGCTTGGGGTTATCCTCTAGACATTCCTATCCACAACAGAAGAAAGATAATCTTAAGACTTCGACGGGTAAACGAGAATTGTGACGAAACTTTTGGCTTTCATAAACATGAAACATTCAAAAAATGAGAAAAAAAAGCTTAAAAAGTTAAACTTTGTACCATATTTGTTTCGGGTCAGACAAAGCAAAATTGGAGTGTTAACACTGACATCGGAAAAGAAACGAGCCAAAAGAACCACGAGGAGATTTAGCGAAAGTTGATCGGTTTCCTCGTAAGGACAGACATATGCTAACAGGCAATCAAGATCTCACTGGTACTCCGTGCTACAATTCTTTTTTTTTTCTCTGGAATCCTTGAGGCTGGAAGTAAACATCATTGCCAGATCAGTTACAATCAGCAGCTGAGCTGACTCCTCTTGAAAAGCGATAGTGCATTTCAAGATGTTGCTTTGGTAACAGTAAAATATAATGTTATCAGATTTGGACCAGTTTTCCGTATGATACTTTTGGGCAGTTGGGAATCAAAAACAAAAAACAGGAACTTGGGTCGGGATGTAAACAACGAATAGGTTAGGAGGCAGGATTTAAGTATGGAAATGGAATGGAATAAATAAATCAAAATGATAAATCAGAAACATCTGCAGCAAAAGCAACAAGTCAATTTTACGTCCAAATCAAGGACACGTTAAGAAACCGATTATAAAGAGAACTATGATAAGTGCAAACAGCGAGGTGAGTGTCACACAGAAAAGGAGTCAGTAAACCCGCCAAGTTTCTTTTGCCCACAGTCTTCTTTTTATGCGCTTTTTTGTCTTAAAAGCCGATTGTGAAAAGAAAATAAATGCAAGAGATCAAAGAGAACTGCGATGATCGCGAAGGACTCAAGAGAACTTCAAACAACTCTGCAAAACTTGCTTCCTGAGCATGACAACTAGCAACCCTGATGAAAGATGATTACAATAAAAAGTCACGTCAAAGTCGAGAGACTTTCGTCAGGCAGGGTATTTTTTAATTTCAAAGAGGGACGGTTTACAACGAAATAGATTCATTCGAAAAATTTGATTTTAATACAAAACGAAAAGGCTGGTTAAATCAAAGTTTATCGAAGTTACCCAGATCTTTATTGTTTTACTGGAGGACACGGTTTTTGAGTTTTTTTTTTGACACACTTTAACTATATTGGTTGCTTCATCTTGCCCAGCCAGTATTTCTCTTTTTCTTGTGTAAAGCACCAACGGGTATGGAGAACGGACAGATAAGAGACGCTCAGATCACTGTCTCTTCAGAAAATGACGAGAACCATGCCGCGGTCCAGGGAAGGTTGAACTTCAAGGCCGGTAGAGGCAAAACAGGAGCATGGTCAGCATACGGAAATCTTGTAAATCAGTGGCTTCAGGTGGATCTTGGTAGATACAGTATTGTGACAGGGATAGCGACACAAGGACGAAATGCTTACCCTCAGTAGGTAACTTTATACGAGCTTCAGTGCAGCGAAGATGGAGTTACCTTTGTTTATTATAAAGCACCAGGGCAGAGCTCACCTAAAAATCAAGTTAGCACTGTTTTTAGAGCTAAATTATATTAAATTAATTTAATTATATTAAACAAAAATATTGGGCATTAAGAGTGAGAGAATACAAATTCACAGTAAATGAAGACACTATATTTTTGTGAACACACCATGAAGCCGTGCTTGTCGGCTAACACTAACACTGACATGACAATTCTCTTTCCTAAGTTCTTCCTTCCTGGTATCAACGTTGAGCATCTCCGACTTCTGGACACGAAATGCAAAGCTGAAGGAGACAACACTTATTACAGTCTAACAACGCCGCTGGCTGGGTGTAAAACTACACGCAGGCATACAACTACGACTGTCGTTTACTCCAATGTGGTTTTGAAAGTCCCCACAGCTTCCAAAAAAGCCTTGGCACGTGATTTGAAAATACAGTTCAGCTGTATTTATTCCAGTCATGGTGTGGTCTCGTCGATCGGTTGGAAAGCGTTTAACAAAAAAGTTATAATTAGTGAAGAGGGTGAGGGTCACTTAACACTTGTTTTGAATATGTTCCCTGACAAGAAATTTGCGATTCCTTACAAGGAAGAAGATTTTCCTCTCTTTGTGGAGCAGAAACGTCTCTTCTTGGAGGTATCAGTGATGAGTGATAAACGGCTGTCAATTATAGCTGATCGATGTTATACTACGCCCACCAGTGAAAGAGAAAATGCACAGAGGTATGAGTTTATTTCGAAAGGGTGAGCCAAGTATTTAATTATGTTTCTTTTTGTGTCCGTTAAACTTTATTAGAGAGTCAATGCTCGCCCTGACTAATAATAGTAAATAAACTGAATGAAATGAGATTTACTCCGAAATTATAAGCGTGATTTTATACCACAAGTATATGTCCATAGTATGATACATCCATAGTGAAATTTCATAACTTCGGTCGCTCAAATACAAAAATTTTTCAGTCTGTACAAATATTTTATTGATCCATTACTGATCGAGTTTGTTTTTACTAGTTGCAAAGGTTGTCTTTCATTTTCCTGCAATTAGATCGGTTACTTTAAACAAGCCTTGAAATTTGACTGGTTTTTGTGTTTTTGTAAAGCTTTCTCATTAACCGGGGAAAAGATACAATTAAGAGCAAAGAATGGTGCGATTTGTTAATAAATCTAACCAACGGGAGCCAACCATATTATAAGGATCACCGATGATTTCAAAATGGACGTAATATATTTGTTAATTGTCTAGGCAGTAAAAAACCTTAAACTTGATAAAGCTCTTTGATAAATTTACAATGATTCTAACAGTTTTTTGTTGAATTTATAATTCATGTCTATGATTAGTTTCTTGCTCTGCTCTTCTAAGTAGTATAAATCTGTTTTGCAGAGAAATGTATTTCATGCTTTGTTGAAAACAAGAAAAAAAATAGACAGGTCACCAAATTTTGACCCGAGAAAATGACCACTTATTGCTCTCGCAAAACGTAGCCCTAAACAAAACGGCTATCTATTAATGCTTGCGATGTTACATGCGAAAATTTCGCGAAAATGATGCGCATCACGGAAATGCAGTGTAAAGCGAAACAAATCAATGAGTTAAACGAAACGGCGTAGGTCCTCTTTTGACAACATCACGTTCTTTGGTCCAAATGGGTCAAGGTGTACTCGACTTAAACGTAGGAGAAAGGTAGCAGTGGTTGAAACTGTTTTGTTTTGTTTGACAGTGTTCTTGTTTGTCTGACTGAATTCCCTAAACAGCAATATAAACTGGATTATAACCTGGAATTTTTATTTTAGATGTGCAAACTATCCCTCTGTGGTCTATCATCCTGCTCCCTCGATCAACTTGCAGCGGTTTAGCCTTTTATCAACTCAGTTGATAAAACCAAATCATCTTGTCAAGCCAGCGTAATAATCTTGGTCTATCTGTTGGTTCTTCTGTGTAACTACGCCATATTCCGCGGTGGAACTTCCATCGTTAATGCTAATTAAAAATGCGTTCAAAAGAGGATGATTGTTGACTTACTGCCGTACCTCCGATTAACTAACACTCAGTCAAACTAAGGATACGAGAATTGCGCTTGCGCACTTCGCTCTCGTAAACGGTTTCTAACTACCGTTTCCTACTAGATAAAACCATGTTGAAATTTCACAGGAACACCAGACTTAAAATGAGAGGATTTCCCTGGCAATCATTGATTCGATTTAAAGGGTTCAGTATTTCATGTCGTAGCCGATCTTGCGTTTGGATTACCTTCAGTCCTTTACTTTGCCAGCATCAAATTTTCGTTCTTAAGTACGTTGTGTTGCTGTGAAGTGTTCAACGGAGATTTAAGAGGAGAGAAAGTTATCGCCGTGACATTGGCCGATTTCTTTTAAGTTTTGCATTTTTATAGATCGAAACGAAGTCGAGGTCCATGAAAACGGAAAAAAAGAACGAGGCTAATCCAGTCATGTCGACCAAACAAGCCTGGTCAATAGAGGATTTACTTTAGCAAAAGATCATAGCTTTATTAAGATTCCCCAACCCCCATTGGGCAGATCTTGCCCGCTGGTTAGCCAATCAGAACGAAAGCACTGCTAGCGATATAAATAAAGAAAAGAATGAATGCCTCTAACGAGCACTGATCGCTTTAAATCATAAAGGACAAGGATCTTCTATGAATTCCAGGATAACCAGCGGCAAAGAAAAATTATTAAACAGAAAAAAGGCTCCAACAAGGAAACAACCACAGAGGCCACACGGCACAAGAGAACACAGAGGTTTAGAACTGGTGCAGATGCCGAGATGTCGTAGGCGACGATAAAAAAAGATATGAAGCTAAAGCTATTGCAATATAACTGGAGGTGATGGCCTTCAGGCTGCTTCCTGCCACTAAACTAAAAAATATTATCGAGAACAAATCATGGGAAGAGAAAAGCTTCTTGTCAACACCTTGAACTGCTTTCAAATCTGGTATATATTTGCCTCCATTGAAGGCTGTGGGAAGGACGAAGGGGCGGTGCAGTTTTTTGTTGGAAACCCTAAAAACCACTTGTTACACTGCTCAATCTGCATTCAGTTCATTGTTTTTTAGCTGTACAGGTTTGATTTTTGAGTCAGTGCGTGTTTAAATGCATGAATTAATCTGTCAAACAGATAGACTTAAACTTTTAGAACCACTGAGTGTCTCTTTATAAGAAAAAAAAAGAGCTCCTGCTTCAGCGACACCGGTAATCCTGCGTCATTTTCAGTTCAGCTTATGTGAGCTTTTTTCGTCGGAAGAAATTCAGGGAAACAGCAACACGTAAATAGTAAAGTATTTTAGACAGATGGGGATTCGAAAACATTACTGACAACGAAAAAATATCTTTTTGATTGATTACGTTATTTGTAATGTTTTATAGCATTTTTTTTTCGCCACAGGGATAGATTTAAGAGTAAGAGGTCAACTGCATTGGATAATGTGCCTTGTTTCTACGCCATATAATGAATGGCGTTGGACCGAAGCGGTTTAATTTTGCATTGCAATAATAAACTCTAAGAGATGAACAAACGATTTTACCCGTTTCAAGTCGCCTTAAACTCAGAGTAATAATTTACTGGACTACGGTTTACTTGTCACCAATCAAAACACCTTTCATGTTTGCTTTTGGCGCTGGTATTTCAGAAATTAACGGAATGATTCGTGGCTTTCAGCGAGTTGTGTAAAATTGGATCAACCGCAAGTGCAATTAGTAATCAATGTCCATTGTGCTGTCTTGAATTTCTTATTGCCGCAACACAGACACACAACTTTAATTTACTCTCATATTTTCTCTAATCTCATCTTTCTACGTGGCTCAAAAACTGTGCTGTGTGACCCTTGCGGTTAAGAAAGATGTCTCTGGAAACAAAACCAAACACTGACACACGAAACTAAAAAGAAAAATTACTAGCGGATAGTGAACTTCTCGAGAGGTAAAACAGTCAAAAGGCGAGGCAAAAAAAGTAATATCTTTTAAGCATGTCCAAGAATGATGAAACGGTCCATCGGAAGCTATAAATAGTCACAAGGAAAATAAATAGCTGTAAACCTCATTAATCAGGAACTCAATATAAAGCGGCTAAAAGAATTGTATTATTTTCACGTTCATGTCTCCAGTCCAACTAAATGGTGATGGGAGATAGTGATCTAGTGGTTCGGTTCTTTACAATATTTCTACGATCGAGCAATTTGAATGGATCAAAATTGTAACGGGCATACGGGCCGAAAACAGACACGATAATTCTCTCTTCATACGTGTTCTTGGCTCTGAACAGTACATCACCTTATTTCTCTGCTCTTCATGGAGAGCATTGGAAGGCAGACAATAACAACACATCTTTTTGAAATTCCACCCAATTAACACTTTCAACAAATCGGATGGCTGGAATGATTTTGCTGGCCTGGTTTTTGAAAATTGACTTCATTTATTCATAAATTTATTCATTTGTATAAGTATCACTTTATGCGAGGTCAGTTGGATCGCAATGCAACAAATGAATCAGAGCTTCTTTCCGTCCAGCGGCACCTAGGAAAGATTTGTTTCCTTCCATAACAAATCTTTGTGTCGATGGAGGCCATAATGTCGAAACCAGTATTGATCCTTCTGAACATGCTTGGGTCTCAACTATTCTGTAACTTATCCTCTACTAAGTTAAGTATGAGATTGAATGACAAATATGAGTTATAAAATAGAAACAAGCAGGAAACTCATGTACACTGCTTGGGTTTATCCTTCAGATGTTCTAATCCACAAAAAAAAACTTAAGACTTGGACGGGTAAACGAGAATTGTAAAGAAACGTTTAGCTTCTTATTGCATGTCAAAGCTCTGTGAGTTCTTATAAACATGAAACATTAAAACAATTTTAAAAAAAAAGCATAAAAAGTTAAACTTTGTACCATATTTTTTTCGGGTCAGACAAAGCAAAATTGGAGTGTTGACATTTCCCATTGGAAGGAAACGAGCTAAAAGAACCACGATGAGATTTAGCGAAAGTTGATCGGTTTCCTCGTAGGGACAGAGATATACTAACAGGCAGTCAAGATCTCACTGATACTCGGCGCTAGATTTCCCTTTTTTTCTCATTTTTCAGAGAATCCTCGATTCTGGAAGTAAAGATCATTGGCAGATCAGTTACAATCAGCAGCTGAGCTGACCCCTCGTGAAAAGCAATAGTGCATTTCAAGATGTTGCTTTAGCAACAGCAAAATATAATTTTATCAGATTTGGACCAGTTTTCCGTATGATACTTTTTAGGCAGTTGGGAATCAAAAAAAAAAAAAAAAAAAAAAACACAGGAACTTGGATTGGGACGTTAACAACGAATAGGTTAGGAAGCAGGATTTAAACATAGGAATGGAATAAATAAATCAAATGATTAATCAGAAACATTCGCAGCAAAAGCAACAAGTCAATTTTAAACATATCAAACTTATCCCATAGAAAACTGAACATTTGCTTAAATTGGTCCCAAGCCACCGTATTACTCACCTGACATGCGCAGAGCAATTAAATATGCAAAGAGCGCCAATGTTGAAAATGGCGGCCAACAGAGTGAAGCGGGAGCATAAGACTCCGAAGAGATTTATTGACGAATTCGCAGAAGCTAAGACCAAGCAATGCAAGAAAATAAAAACTAAGGATAAGGATATTTATCCTGTAGAGATAATACAGGTCGACAAAGCGAGAAACATGGCAAAATTCATTTCAAAGGGTACAGCGAGAAATTTGACGAATGGAGGCCATGCGATGAACATAATTTGCCCGTAATGCGATTGGAACCGATGTCAAAACCAATCGATGATTCCTTCAGCGATTGCCAGCTTTTTATGAACGCGTTAACAGGGAGATCAAGCGAAAGTTGTACTCCGGGCGCAGAGAGGATCCAGAAGTTCGTATTGAAATTCAAGTCGATGACGACGTTTTCTATAAAAGTCTTGGAAGGATTTCATCCAAAAAATATCAGAGGAATAAACTAATATATGAAATTCTTTCAAATGAAACTCTGGATTGTTATATCGGCACAAAGTGGAATGAGCGGATCATGAATGAAAACGGCGATTTTGCTTATGTTGTACCAGGGACTGTGAGATTTTGGTTGACAAAAAGAAACCCCATAGTGGAATTTAAATTAATTGGCGATAAATACGTGAGATCTGAAATCGAAGACGGGCATCGAGTCGTTTTTACATTTGTCCGTGGAGATGGCAACAGATGTGGATACAAAGATATGGTCCATCATTAATATATTTGATTTAGCACATGTTTATTGATTTTGATAGTTGATGTCAAAGAATTATTTTACTTGGATGTGAATTACCTTCATAAAATGTAAACATGTGGTTATAAATGACCCATATATTTCAGTCTGTGATTCTGTTGTAATCAATGCAGTAACATTTTTGAAAAAGACTCCTTGAATACTGTATACAAGAAACATTTCACAGGCATAGCAAATTATTCTACACAACTTCTACTAACAGTTTTTGGGTAATACACTCCTCTAATACGTATAGGAAATCGTATGAACGCGAGTGCATTTCGTGATTTATGGGCACGAGTGATGTTTTGAAAGTTCTCAAAATTGCACGAGCCGTAGGCGAGTGCAATTTGAGAACTTTCAAAACATCACGAGTGACCATAAATCACGAAATGCACGAGCAGGTTCATACGATTTTTTATTTATTAAATTCTCGACAAAATTACTCCAACATTTTATCGAGTTGTTCGTGCTCGTATTCTTCCATTTTTGGGTTTACTTTTCGTTGAGTCGCCCATGTTTGCCAGACATTTCACTAGGTCTGTGTAGCTTTCAACGTGTTTTTGTTTTTCGCATTTTCTTTAAGTTGCTCAACGATGTTTTGGTTTGACAAAGCAAACCGGCTGTCAGCCATTTTTTTATAATTTGGTGTTCAAATTTGGCGCTTCCCCGGTGTTTCCATGGCAACTTCTCCGTATTGCACTCTATAACCTCTATTGCACTCTATAACCTACTTATGCATTCATCATTGACCAATCAGAAACGCAATATTTTGTTGAGTATATAATAAATTGATATATTATATCATTACTGATTGATTAAATCACATCTTGGCTTCCATTTACCATCTATTTTAACAAGATGTGCACAGAAAGTGGGAGCATCGCATTTGCTGCATTTTGCAGTACATGTTTTGATGGTATGGCCAAAAGTTGAACAGTTTCCACAGTTGCAGCTTTCCTTCACCCTTTCCAAACCAGCAGCTTCCAAAAGCTGTATTCTGAGTTTTTTCAAGAAAAGTTGCTTTAGAGCAGAAACCCCTCTATGATTAGATGATCTAAAGTAGTCCTTTGATACAGTGTCATTGTACTTCTCCATACCTTGCTGAGTGTAATAAGCTAAATTTTGGTATAGCTATAACCCTAAGCAAAGAATGCATATATGGTGTTATATCTTTTGCTTGGTAAAGGTCTAAGAATTTTGAAACCGTTTTTTGATTTTGTCCTTGAGGCTAGAGATAGCATCATCTGTAGTGTAATTAAGTTTAAGATCACCCATAATATCCATGAAATTACCCCAAAGGGCTTGCAGCTTGTCCACATTATGAAACTCTGGTAATAGTAAGTGAAAATTAATATGTTGGAAAAGCAAGAGTTTTTCAGGTCCAGTAAGGTCTCTGTACTCCAACTTCTTACTGTCCCTATTAATTTTCCATTCAAAATTAATTCCAAGTTCTTTTACAAATTTCTCATACCCAGCCATATGTCTATACTTATTTCGACAAAACCCATTTGAAAAAGTAGATACCTTGTCAATGGCATCTTTCCTGCGAAGTTCCCTGATCAGAAGTTCAATTAAATTATCAGATATTCTCAAAAATAAATGTAGTGTATCAATTATTACATGGTCAATAGGAATAAAATCAAATAATGGATTGGTTTTACAATTATATTGCTTAGATTTTGCATACTTACCTATTTCTTGTAAATCTCTTGCCCCAAGAGATTTGTCAGTTATGAACCACTTTTTTCTGATGTCAAACCTTTCATTTCTTGGGCACTTACACCAAATACAAGAGAAATTTTGATTAGCAGCCCCTAAACCACAAACACAGGCTAGAAACTTCCAGTCTCCTCCCAAAAAAAACTCAATGCCATACTTATGACTATTTACAGCAATTTCTTTTAAATTTGACATTTCATTATTTAGATCAGCAAGGCTTTCTTTAAGATTGTCATAGTTCTCTGTTGTCTTAATTATTGCTAGAACATAGTTCCCTTTTTCATTCATTGCTGCATCCTTTTCATTCAAAATTGTGTATGTGACATTTTCAAGTTTAAGCCTTTTCCCAATGTTGGTGACATCACCACTGAGCCTTACCTTGTTCTTACCTAACCTTGTCCAATACTCCATTTTTCTGCAGCCTTTTTATCTGTTCCTCAAGACTCTCACTGAAAGAAATCTGTACACCCTCTGCCTCCCCTGGTGTACTTCTCAGATTCCAATTGGCATTTAGTTTATCTAGGTGTTTGCATATTTTATATTTTGTTGGCATGTCTTTACACTTCATGGCCAACTCATGCCAAGCTTCATTAGATATATTCAATTTGTCCTTCAAGTAAACCCACATATTGATGTCATCAATATCATTGTCAGCCAGTTCTCTTGGCTCTGTTTCCAATAGTTGTAACTCTCCCTCTCCTACCAATGAAATAGTTTCATATTGTTGAGTGTCATTATTAAATACCTCAACCTTGGTGGCAATAAAATTGTAGAGGCCTAAAAATGACAGTGCTGAGTGGCAGTCTTCTTTAAATCCTCGCCGTAATCTTGCCTGATGTTGTTTGGTATAATCAGTGAAACGTTTGCTTTTGTTTGAACCTCTTTGTCCCTTTTTTTGCATTCTTGCTGCTTTTTTCGCTAATCTTTTGAATTTTTGTTTGTATTGTTCTTTTCTGTTTTCCGAATCCCTAATAACATCTTCAAGCTCCTGCTCAATTTTTAATCTCTTTGCCTGCTCTGCGGCTAAATCCAGTTCAGCTTTCCTTTTCTGCCCACGAAGCTGTTGGTTTTCCTCAATCAATGAGTTGTTTTCAAGCTCATGATAGAAAATTTTGAAGGAGTAGTTTTTTGCCTTCCACGCATCAATAAGCTTCTTTATACTTCTCCCCCCACTTTTTGACGCTTTCTTGAACGCTGAATGGAGGAGAGAAATCTTTTTCCTGAAGACATTGAGAATTCTGGAATTTATAACAACTCCGCGAATCTCAGATTCCCTCAATATTTTTTCCACGATTCCCACAATCACAGAATCAGCACTTTCGTCGTTCGGCTCTTGATCAGACTTCTTCGACAGGGAAAATATGAGATAGCTGATTAAAAAAGAATCAGTTCGGTGAAAAAAAATTGAAAAAAATTAAAAAGAAAAAAGAAACAGGTTGGAATACACTTCGATAAGCGCAATTTTTACTTACTTGTTTATTTCGTAAGTAAACCAAGGCAGTTTTTCCCCTTTTGGACCATTTGTTTCTTCGCCGAAATCGTTTTGTGCATCTACCACCACCGCGAGAAGAGCCAGCGAAGAAAAAATCACCAGTGCGTAAACTTCGAGTCCCATTTCCCGAACCCAAACAATATCCAAACCTCATGTATTATACATCAAATTGCGCCAAATTTATTGTTTTTTTCGTATTTCGCGGTAATGACCAGTTTTAGGCATGCGCTTTAGAGTTATAGCCCCAGACTCTATGGCCACTGCTTGAATGTGGCGTGAACCCCTCTTCGATATGTCTGAATCGCTAACCATAAGTTTCAAAAACCCGAACGAAATATTTTAATGATTGCCTTCAAATACAGTGGTATAGAAAGCTTATGTACGTTAGTTTTAGAAACTGAAGGTAAGAAAGATAGCAATTCAAATGAAATACACGAAAAAGAGGAAAATGTTCGAAAATTAGCGTGTTTTTGACTGACCTCAGACTGCGTGACATGTCACGAAAATCTACAGAGGCAGATGTTAAACGTAAGTTTGATATGCCAAATCAGGGACGTTAAGATAACATCCAGCAAGTGCAAACAGCGAGGTGAGTGTCACACAGAAAAGGAGTCAGTAAATCCGCCAAGTTTCTTTTGGCCACAGTCTTGATTTAATGAACTTTTTTGTCTTAAAATAAGATTGGGAAAAGAAAATCACTGCGAGAGATCAAAGAAAATTGCGATGATCACGAAGGACTCAAGAGAACTTCAAACAACTCTGCAAAACTTGCTTCCTGAGCATGACAACTGGCAACCCCGCTGTAAAATAATTGCAAAAAAAAGTTAAGACTTCTTTTGACCTTGTAATATTTCATTCATTGTAAACATCCCAGGTATTTTTAGTACGAAATTCATTATCACGATTTTAGGTTCCTTTCAGCATAGGCGGTGGCCTTTGGTAGAATGAAGTGATACCAACCGAAGCTAAACGAGTCACTTCGAAGCAAGCAAGAGCGGTAGAGTATTCCACCAGGAAATATCAGGAGAGCTGAGCTTCCTACAACACGGCAATTCAAATGGTATTGTAACTTTTTCACTTTGCTTTTTTATAGAACATCAGTTGCTAACTAATTCTCCCCTAAACTGATTTATTTTCTTACCCATTTTAGGCTCATTCGTCTGAGCTAGTGAGTATGCTGCTTCTGTTATTCCTTGCTACACCTGTGTGCTCGTCCTCATCTTGTAAGTGATATTTTGGATTTCTTTAGATTCCTTTCAAAAGACCTCTTATCCTAGCTTCATCAAATCAGCAACTTAATGAATTCCAAACGTTTTCGAAGCAGTATGGCATAGAGACAAATTTCAGTCGAAAGACTTACATTTCATCCGGCAAAGATATGAGGGGATAGACAGGCTTTTTCTAATTTTCCGAGAGGGATGGTTTTACAACAACACAAATTCTTCTTAAAAATTCACTTAAATGCAAAATTAGAAAGCTATAACTCTTTATAGAGGGTAATGATATTCTCTGCTGTCTTGCAGTTTATGACTTTTATGAAAGAGTTTCCAGCAGTCGGAGCCCTGTGTGCGAAAAGATTTCTGAGATCGCCACGAGGCAAACATTGCAACTCGCTAAAGAGAAATGTACGGCGAAAGATTGTTTCGACGTCCAAAAAAAACGATTTTGGAGAGAAATCAACGCTTTTTCGCCACAGTTTTATCATAAGTGGATTAAGATAATGTTGATATGAAGGAAGCGCAAGTACCACGAAACATGTTTTAAAATATACCGATTAAGTTCTCTCCTTGCGAGATCGTCATCGCTTATTGGTCTTGACATAATTATTACAAAATTAGCCATAAATCGCAAGGACATAACTCAATTAAGTATTCTCAGTTGTATTCTTGTATGTACAGCCTGTTTCGATACTTGTTAGCATATTAAACAAACAAATTACGATGCCTGAAAATATACCTTCTCAAAGAGAGAAGTCGTCGTCAGCGAAGATGGAAATTGTATTATCCGAGCTGTTGTTCTATGGATAGATGAAATGAGCAATGAAAAACAAAAGGAAATCCCTGGGTCAAGTGATAATTTGCCGAGATAAATCTAAAGGTATTTGAGCTGCCACTTTTCTCCTCGAACTCCTTGTCCTTGAAGAATCTAAAGATTTAGTTTTGAGCCGATTATAAACGCTGGTTCTATTGACTACCAAAAAAAGGCCATGCAGGTGTTTAATCACTTAATATGTCACGACAATATTTAATGCTCAAGCACACCATTTCAATCTCCTAATGCCTCGAGGTAGTTGTTGAAGCGGTTTGTTTTTTTTTTTTTTTTGCAAAGGCAAGAAAGAAGCTAGAAGTAGACTTAACACACGTAAATAAAAGTGAAAAGGCTCTATTGATTATTTCTCAGCGATTCATTACTAATGTTTCAACAGTTTGAGATCATTACGTGATGTCAATTTCACGATAACCCAAGCGCGTGGAGAGTTAATCGCTAGATTTTACTAAATATTTCTCGATTGTTCGAACAAAACCTTGCGCTACCCTTATATCAATATTACCCACACTCATTTCTGATAAAACAACGACGAAAAAGTGACGATCTCTCACCAAAATCGATTTTTTTGAATGTCGAAACAACCTTTCGCCATACATTTCCCTCAAGCAAGTTGCAACGTTTGCCCAATGGCGATCCCAGAAATCTTTGCGCAAACACAAGGATCCGATTACTGGCAACTTAATCATTGTCACTTATTTAAACCTACGAAGCTGAAACTGATAGGACTTAATTATTGTTTAGCCTGGATCATCGCATTAGATATCAAACGATTTCAGTGGGTCTAATCTGATTCTTTCGAATCAATACCTTCATCTATTGTTTATCAATTCATAGTTGACATACAGCGAAGGTCATGTGTGATTTTCTTCCATGTTTTTACATGCTATAAGTTTTAGACACCCCTATGTTTTTAAAACGACAAATCACCCCACATGTCATATTAATTGCTCGATTTCATTGCAAGGTTAAGTATATTATAGCACACTGTTAAAGACGACCTAGTTTTATCATTTTAGCCATATTTTCCAGCGCATTACTATGTCTGCGTTCTTTTTCTTTTTTTCATCTTTTTCATCATTATATTATTATGCCTTTGGTCTCATTCAATGTCCTTAAATATATCTCATGTTTTTTATTAGTATACGTTATTTACGTTATCTTAGTTCAAATCAGGACTGCCAACTCACTTACAACTGATAATAATAAGGTTACATTGACTTTCTGCATGTTTTACGATAGCTGTATGGTTACCGAAGGTCACTTTAAATTTATGATGGCAGTTTACTGAGAGCTGTGCTTGTTTTGAAAAGGCCAGATAAAGCACAGTTTATCGAAGTTACCACAATCTGTTTTACTTTTTACTGAACGGCAGTTTTTGTCATTTTTTTTTGCCACTTTCATTCATGTTGGTCGTTTTATCTTGCCCAGCCAGTATTTCTCTTTTTCTTGTTTAAAGCGTGTTCAACACCGATGGGTATGGAGAACGGACAGATAAGGGACGCTCAGATCACTGCCTCTTCAGAATATAATGAGAATCATGCCGCAGCCCAGGGAAGGTTGAACTTCAAGGCCGGTGGAGGCAAAACAGGGGCATGGACAGCAGGTTCAAAAAATGCATATTATGAATGGCTTCGGGTGGACCTTGGTAGATACCGAACAGTGACAGGGATAGCCACACAAGGACGAAATGACGCATACCAGTGGGTAACCTCGTATATCCTTCAGTACAGCGAGGATGGAGTTACCTACGTTTCTTATAAAGAACAAGGACAGAGCTCAGCGAAGGTAAGCAATGCTTAAAACCGACATAATCTTACTTATTGTTAAAATAATTTCGAGTGCCACCCTAATTTGAGTCAAGGCCTACTTTCAAAAACGTCCATTATTTGCATATAGCGTTTGCTGGTCTTTGCGGATAATAGAAACTGGATTGGTATAAAAATATGACAGGGAAACTTTTAAATGATAATGATTATACTTTTACGAAGAGCCAAATTTGTCTTTTAATTATTCACTTGAAGGGCGGCCGATGTAATTTCTGAGGCTTGCTTGACAGCGTTGATCGCAATCGCTCTGACACCGTCATGATTAATTTAAACAGTTATGCCAGTTTGGCCGTACTTTTCATATTCCTGTTTTTTCTGTTTTTGAACAAGAAGCTATATGTACTAAAACGAGTGTCTTTGATTTTTATTACCGTGCGTAAATTTTGCATTCCAACTGAGCATGAAAACCTATAAAACTATTCCTGCTTGTCCATTTCGTTTTCTCTTTGAGAATTTTAAGTCAGCTCACGTTCTCTCTAAGTAAATTACGGCGCTTGGCATGTTTACAAACGTTTTTTGGTTCTTATGTTGCAACTTGCCTGCTCGGTTGTTCCGAAATGTCACTGCTATTAATTACCGAAAAAAAAAGCTAGAGAGAAGTCTGGGAAATAGTCGGACCTCAGTACAATTTGGCAAATGGTGTGACAGCTTTAGCTTAGCTCTATGTTCTGTACTGTGATAGAGCACGCTCTTTCCATGACAGTGCGCGTTATATTCGAACTTCATCATAATTATGAATGGCCTTGTTTACTCCCCTAAACATAGCAGATTGTATCCGCGGCGTACGTAGACGACACAGTGATATTTTATGCCGACAGCATGCCAGAAAAATTAAACAGGTTATAAATGTAGATCTTGCATGTCGACAAATGGCAAGAGGCAAATGGCAAATGGCAAATGGCATGAGGAGAAACAAGTTCAGTAGTATTCATAACTGCGAGGATCGCTTCCATATTCGTTTCTTCAACCGCAGTGCACATATATGATTTTCATATATTTATTGTCATGCATTCACCAAGGAACTGTATTTGGTAAGCAGCATATTAAGCCCAACTTTAAATGCGATGACACCGAAACTCCTGTTCCGAAAGATCTTGAGATTCTCGGATTCAAAATTGACGAAAAAATGTAATTCGAGAATCACATAGACAATGTATACAGAAAAGCCTCTTAGCAGATTGAAGTACTCGGGCGAATGAAAAAGATCCGCTCGTTCAAAAAGAGATGGAATCTCTATCTACTTCGCTTTTATCCTTTCGCGACTTAACTGTTACTCAGAGACTTGGCATTTTTTGATTGTAGTAAAGTTCCTACTGCTAAACTGAAAAAATTAAACGAGCACGCTCATACAGTCAAACACCGTTTAGTTAACTTCTCAGCGGAAAAGGTCTGCCATCACTTGAATATCAACGCATCGCTTTATCGGATAACCTGCAAAGTCTACCCTGCTATAAATTATGAACACACATCAACAAGCATTAGCGAACTGCTTAAACTCAGAAACAATAAATACAAACTAAGAGGAACTGACATTAAAGCTACCAAAGACCAAAACATCGAATTGCGGCCTAATTCTTGGAGGAACATTGCACCGAAATTATGGAACTCAATACTGGACAAAATTAGTTCAGCACTATCTTTGAAGGCTTTTAAAAACAGCATAAGAAAATTAGACCTTCTAGTTCTCCTATTCCCATCTTGTTTTCAATTCTTTAATTTACAGTGACATAAAGAGTTCTTTTTTGTCTTTCTTAACATTTATTGTACCAAATTTTTACACTAAGTACAGAAACTTTTATCGCCCAACAAAAACAATTGTTATTATACCTAGGAAGGCTCCTCAGGGTGTTTGCTCAATGTTGGCGTGCGCGCCAGCGTATTGTTTTTCCAAAAAATTTCCATGTTTTCGCTTTTCTTTTCGGGCTACTAAACCATCAAAAGGGCGATAAGCAAGGTTCGGACTATCGTTTGCTGTAGTAAAAATTATCAAAATAATTTTCGCTAAGGCTCCACAATGGAAGACGCTCGCCAGTGATAATTTGGCTTTGCCTTTGATTTTCTTCGAATTACTTCAGTGAGATCTCTCAAAATTTTCACAGTTTGTGAAAATTGTCCAGTCGATCATGTAAAAGCCGTAAAAACATAGGGGTTACAAAGACAGTTTCTTCGCTATTTCCAAGTTTGTGTTTTCTTCCTCTATCTCAAATTTGGCCTTATGAACTTTTTAATCAACTGGCACAAGGCAGGGCCCAAATGTTTATCGATTCAGCAAATCTTAAGAAATTCCACCGTAGGAAACGCCATAAATCTCACTCGAAAGATCCCTATCGGTAGATGAGCGTGCGTAGACTTTCGAACCTGTCACCTTTTAGCAATCTTTCCCACGGTATTTTCTTTTCGGTTGACCTTTTTCATGTTTCAGGCGTAGAAGGCCTATAAATCTTACGAGTACAGTTGCTGGAAACCCTAGATTCCGTCACATAGAGATTTTATTGTGTCAAACTGTTTTTAACACGCTTTTTCAGATAATGACGTTTGTTTTGACATTTTTAAAGCTCGCGTTATATTCGTACCCAGATCTCGTGCAGTCAAAAAGCCCTATGGAGCCTCCTTAAATTGATTCAATTATTCCATTTTAATTTATATTCTGTGTAACGCCTGGACACTAGCATGCGAGTGTTTCTCGATTTACACAATACAACGATATTTATGGAACCAGTTGATGGCTTACTAAACAATTTTTTTTTAAGCGATTCAGTGGAAATACTGACCAGGAAAGCATTGTTTATCACAAGTTACAGCCACCGATTCAAGCTCGTTTCATCGTACTCACACCTGTAGGCTATTATAGTCACATGTCACTCAGGATGGAGCTCTATGGCTGTTTAGGTATCAATTTCACCTTATGTATGCAAAGAAATATTTTGCTAAATGTAGAGACTGGCCGAAGGGCCTGACTGTCTTCCAGACTAGACTAGCCGATCATGACTGACTGACGAATGGAACAAACGAACAAACGAATTGTTAAAATGAAGAATGAAGCGAATGCTTGAAGAATAACAGATTGATGGACTAATTAACTGACTGACTGACTAATTGACTCACCGAAATCTATGTGTGTACTTTTTTATCATTAGGTCATAGATTATCTCCTTTCTGTCCGCATAAACAAAAATTAGCACAACAAAGAACAAAGGAATGTCGTTTTTTGAAAGAAGGATAATGTTGAATGACGTGAATGAAGTGAATCGTTTATGAGAAGGGAGCTATTCTTTTGTCTTCGTGGGGCCCATAAAACTTTCATTCTGGCCGTCTTGAGTTAAGGACGTACTCTTTGAATAACTACTTAAAAACACCCTCAGGTCCTTCTCTCTTGGTTTATAGGGTGTCATACACCTCTGGGTATGGAGAAAGGAGGGATAAAAGATGCTCAAATCACAGCCTCTTCAGAATACAGCGTTCAACATGCTGCAAAGTTTGGAAGGCTGAACTTCAAGGCAAGTGCAGAAGAGCAGGGAGGATGGTCAGCAGGCTACGCTGCTGCCAATCAGTGGATTCAAGTGGATCTTAGAAAGTACACTGTAGTGAAAGGAATAGCGACACAAGGGATAAATGGTTACAGCCAGTGGGTGACGAAATACAAGCTGCAGTACAGCGACGATGGAGTAAACTTTCACTATTACGGACAATCTGATCAGAGTCCACCAAAGGTAAGGCTTTCTTTAAGTACCTCTTTCTTCTGCTGGGAACAAAAGACGGCCCTGAAGTGGTAAGGTTTTTTCCGGCTTATCTTCAGATTGGTAAAAGTATTGGCCTCACACTAAGTTTAACTTTGAGGAGAAAGGGTTTTAGTAAAAAGAGACAGAAAAGAAAGAAACTCCAGGCGTGAACATAATTTTTCTATCACGCATGGCTGGGAAATTTTTTAGCCCACCAAACCGCAGTCGTATAAGCTAGAATAGTGGAGCTAGTAGTGTGCGTGAAGCGCAGTGAAATAGATAAGAAAGTATGGAAATAAAAAAACTAATTTTTTCGTCATTTGTTGTAAGTGTTCGACCCGACAACGCGCAAGATTTTTCCAGTTCCCAGTTGCAGTGTGGGTATACTTACACCTCGGGTTACTCATGTTCGACCTTGCTCAGCGGACGACTGAGCTGACTACTGGGCTCTGACTTGATTTGATGACAAATTCCATTTTTACCGCTTTTTTCCTGATCTTTCGTAACGACTCAAGTACAGTTACTATTACGGCAGAGGATATTCCATTAAGTTAAACTTTGAGCAGACAGGGTTTGATAAAAAGGTAGAGGAAAAGAAAGAAAGAGAAAAAAGACAGGCGAGGCGCGAAGAATAAGGCACGAAGTATTAAACTTTGAAAAGGCGGAAATCTGAAATGCATAGATCCTCTCACTGAGTCTGGCAATGCCAAATACCCTCCTCTTTATTACCTTTTATTACCTATTATTATATATTACCTCGACTCTTAGTCGTGGTAATTGCCAGTTTCTCTCTGAACCTAACAAAAGATGTCAAACATCTTATTTGTTGAAAGATAGAGGGGCCGCAGCCAGGATAAAACATCTTGTAAAATTTAAAAAACGATCTCTGGCTAAAACTTTTAAAAATACGAGCTTTCGGCTGTTTGCGCTACAGCCTTCAACGGGTAAAATGATAAAAAGGTAAGAAATACTAGGTGTGAAGTACAAAGTAGGAAATTAAAAATGCTAATAACTAAGAATGTTTGTTAAAAATACTAGGTGTGAAGTACAAAGTAGGAAATTAAAAATGCTAATAACTAAGAATGTTTGTTAAAAAGAATGTTGTATTGTCCAGGCAAAGGACAGGAATTGTTGTCCGCATTGGGAGTTAACTTGGAATGCCACGCTTCTAGTGTTTTTCTTGTTCTAAAACTGCCTTTGTCAATAATAGATGCATTATCAAAGTCTATTGCGTGATTATTGGCCCAGACGTGATTGGAAATTCTTGAGCCTTTTGCCACGGTTTTCACATTTCTGAGGTGTTCTTTCTTTCTTGTGTTGAAGGCCCTGCCAGTCTCACCAATATAACACCATGAACAGTCACCACAAGGAATTTTATAAACAACATTTGTTTGAGATTCCAATAATGGTCGAAATTTTGGGGCCGGGAACTGTTGTTGGAGGGTGATAAGTGGTTTGTTTACCACTGTGATGTCGTGTTTTTTGAGGACACGAGTCAGAGGTTCTGTTACGCCTTTAATGTATGGAAGAGAGGCGAACGACTTGCGTGATTCGGACGCCTCGACCATCTTGAAAAATGTGCCAACAAGTTCCTCCGGGGACAACACTGTTGAGCGTCGGGTTTTTTGTCCTCCTTTTTTTGTCCTCAAAAAACACGACATCACAGTGGTAAACAAACCACTTATCACCCTCCAACAACAGTTCCCGGCCCCAAAATTTCGACCATTATTGGAATCTCAAACAAATGTTGTTTATAAAATTCCTTGTGGTGACTGTTCATGGTGTTATATTGGTGAGACTGGCAGGGCCTTCAACACAAGAAAGAAAGAACACCTCAGAAATGTGAAAACCGTGGCAAAAGGCTCAAGAATTTCCAATCACGTCTGGGCCAATAATCACGCAATAGACTTTGATAATGCATCTATTATTGACAAAGGCAGTTTTAGAACAAGAAAAACACTAGAAGCGTGGCATTCCAAGTTAACTCCCAATGCGGACAACAATTCCTGTCCTTTGCCTGGACAATACAACATTCTTTTTAACAAACATTCTTAGTTATTAGCATTTTTAATTTCCTACTTTGTACTTCACACCTAGTATTTTTAACAAACATTCTTAGTTATTAGCATTTTTAATTTCCTACTTTGTACTTCACACCTAGTATTTCTTACCTTTTTATCATTTTACCCGTTGAAGGCTGTAGCGCAAACAGCCGAAAGCTCGTATTTTTAAAAGTTTTAGCCAGAGATCGTTTTTTAAATTTTACAAGATCTTATTTGTTGTATAAAGAAGACTAAAAAGAAAAAAACTAAGCCTACCGTCGAACTACCGTTATGTACCTTTGACTTCCCGTGTTTGTCTCCACCGCAGCATTCCCCCCCCCCCCCCCCCATATGCTTCTTCCTTGCATTCTTTTCTGGTTTTATTGTTCACTTATCTATTTTCATTGTTAGTTCTTCGAAGGAAATAAAGACGCAGACAGTATTGTCTACCACGATTTGTACCCTCCGATCAAAGCACGTTTTATCAGATGAAGGCCTACAGAATGGTCTGTCCATGTCTCACTGCGGATGGAGCTCTTCGGTTGCTTAGGTATGACATTTACATGATGTGTGTGATGGGTTACTGACCCATATACCGACCTATCGAATGAAGACTGATATACAGAATGACCAAATGCACAATCGACATACTGACTAATCAGCTAATCTACTTAGCGACCGAAGGATCTAATTTTAATCAGGTTTGCTTTATCTTTTGCGCCAAATTTAACATCTTGGGCATAAAGAGCGAGATAATACAAATTCACGGCACGTGAATACATCGGTTCTCTGCATACACATCCCAAAGCTGTGTTTTTATGTCGCTAACACTGACTTTATAACTGGAATATAGATCCCTCAGCGAAGCTACAATGTAACCGCAAAAACATGACAATACACATTCCTAAGACCCTCCTTCCTGGTATCAACCGTGAGCATCTCCGACTCCTGGACACGAAATGCAAAGCTGAAGAAGATGACACTTATTACAGTCTAACAGCACCGCTTACCGGGTGTAAAACTACACGCAGGCACACGGCTACGGCAGTCGTTTACTCCAATGTGGTTTTGAAAGTCCCCACAGCTTCCAAAAATGCTAAGATACGAGAGCTGAAAATACAGTTCAGCTGTTTTTTTTCCAGTCATGGCGTGGTGTCATCTGTTGGTTGGAGAGCAATCAACAAAAAAGTTATAATTAGTGAAGAAGGGCAAGGAAACTTAACTCTCGTTTTGAATATGTTCCCTGACAAGAAATTTGCGGTTCCTTACACGGAAGAGGATTTTCCTCTCTTTGTGGCGCAGAAACGTCTTTTCTTGGAGGTATCAGTGATAACTGATGAGCAGCTGTCAATTATAGCTGATCGATGTTATACCACGCCCACTCGTGAGATAGAAAATGCACCGAAGTATGAGTTCATTTCGAAAGGGTGAGCCAATTATTTGATTACCTCTTTTTGTGTCGTTTAAACTTTATTTCAGAGCCAGAGCTCGCTCTCATTAAAATGGTAATTAAACTGAGAGGAGTGGAATTCGGTCTGAAATCTTTAGCGTGATTTCAAAATCAAACGAGCGCGCAACACGAGTTTGATTTGATATCAGAAGTAGTTGTCCTTAATGAAATACATCCATTGTGAAATCTTAAAATTCAGTCGCTCAAATGCAATAATTTTTAAGTCTGTAAAATATTCTATTGATTCAGTATTGATCGAGGTTTTTATTAATTTGATTGGACACTTAAGACAAGCCTTGAAATTTGATTTGTTGTTGTGTTTTAGTAAAGCATTTTTCATTGACTTGGAAAAAGATGCGATTAAGAGCAAAGAATGGCGCGATTTGTGATTAAATCTAATCGATGAGAGCCAATCAGATTACAAGGATCACCGGTGATTTCAAAATGGATGTAACAGATATGTAAATTGTCTAGGCAGTCAAAAACTTTAAACTCGATAAAGTTCTTTGATAAATTTACAATGATTCTAACAATTACTTATAGAAGTTATAATTTATGTCGCCCATTTGGTTCTAGTTCTGCTTTAGTAGGTGGTATATATCCGTTTAGCAGAGAAATGTATCAGTCAAAGAGAGGTCATCAAATTGGCTTTAGAGAACATGACCACCTATTGCTCTCGCAAAATCTGGCCCTAGACAAAAACGGCTACCTTTCAATGCCTGAGATGTTGTATGCGGAAATTTCGCGAAAATCAGGCACATTACGGAAATGCAATATAATGCGAAACAAATCAATGAGTCTATCGACACGACGTATGTCCTCTACAGACAACATCGCGTTCTTTGGTCCAAATGGGTTAAGATGTAATCGACTTAAACGTAGAAGAAAGGTAGTAGCGGTTGAAACGGTTTTGTTTTGTTCGACAATGTTGTTATTTGTTTGATTGAATTCCCTAAACGGCAATATAAACCAGATTATAACCTAGAATTTTTCTTTTTAGATGTCCAAACTATCCCTCCGTGGTCTACCATCCTAATCCCTCGATCAACTTGCAGCGGTTTAGTCTTGAAACCGCTAAATTCATTGGTACCGATTCGTTTGTGTTTGTTTACTGCCACGCAATCGTATGCAACGCAACCGACCCAGATTCCCAGTGTGCGAAGAAGTGTCCAGCGGGTAACCGAGGGAAACGTCAAGTTAGCGACCACGAGATGGATGCAGCGTATTCTTTGGCCCAGGGTCCACTCCTTCTTGTTAGCGAGAAGAAAGAAGAGAAGAAAAGCAATGATGGAGCCAGTAACGAGATGAATGGTAAGTACGCAAACTCCAAAATAAAACATTCCCAAAGAAACATCTTGTACTGTACAAGGAACTAAGTCACGCCTATAACTCAAAATGTAATTTAGTTCTCCGAAATTATGATTAGAAGCCGGAGATTGCCTTTGTAGGCGCGAATTACTGGTGTGACTACAGTTGCCGCGCGGCGCTTGGGGAGCCTAAAAAAAAAACATTCTTCTGCCAACCTCCAACGCCGATAGCTGTCATGTTTGTTTGTTTGTTTGTTTGTTTTCTTTTTTGTTTTGTTTTGTTTTTTTGTTTTTGTTTTGTTTTTTGAGTGTGTGTGTGTGTTGTTCTCCCTTTTGGGGGGGTCTTGGGTTTTCAGCCTCTCTCATTATCAGGCCCTTGAAAAGATGACCATTAGAAATCTTGATAGATTACTTAAAACCTCAAAGGTTTTATTGTGTATTGGTACAGAATCTTTGTTTGGTCATCAGAAGGTTCTTTGAGATTTTGTATCGGGATTTAGAATGTGAAAGTCCGCAGAAATATTGAAGCTGGATGAACAGCATTGTGACTTTGCCAGCTAGCAAGTCAACATATCAAAATTCTTGCATTTTCGGTTGAGTACTACAATAAAAAAAGGGAAAGACATCTAACATGGGCCTTAAAATGATTTTAGGGCTTCCAAATCAACATTTCCCTCGTCCCAGCCCCAAGACAGCGCCATGTTGACCACAATTAAAGATAAATTACACAAAATACACAAACAGTCAAATAAATTTGGGTTTACTTAAGATGGTCGGATGTAGTGATGATTTAACTACCGATAAACTAAAAAAGATGTCTGTATGATATCTTAATATCTGTCTGTTGTACTTAACTAATCAATTACCTTCTCAACTCTCTAGCCTCTGATACTACCTTCGTGGTAGGTCTGGTAATGATATGCGTTGCTTGCTTGGTGGCCATGGGAACTGGACTGGTAATCTTTAAGAAGTTACGAGACAAGCGGTCTGCTGCAGAGGTTTTCAGTGGTCACGAGAAGCAAAAGCCTGGACATTGATAATACAGACTGGACTGGACTGGACTGAACCGGCCTTAATGGACACTTGAGTTTGAGAAATACATAGTCTTAGATGCACAGTTAGCTCACTTTAAATGTTCTATAGGGACTCAGTGTTTCACAAGTAGACTAGCTTCCAAACAACTTATTTCAATTACCTTGATCTTTCTGTCTTCCCGGTGTCGCCAATCATTAGACGTCGTAATTACAATTTCTTAGTCTAGGAATCACAGCACTTTTCGATTGAACTTCAGTGTTGTTGTAACCCCTTATTCATTATCTGGCATATTGGAAGATATTATGTAGCATTTTAATGCTTAAAAATTGTATTTCTCAAGTTCAGGCTCACTTTTATTCCTAAAAATTTTGAGTCATAGTCTTAAAACTTAAACTCTGTCAATATCACAAGAAACACTTTTGCTTGTTAAGGCAGTCAGTCAACAGAGTTCAGTTTGCAAGGCTACACAAAATTTTATTACTGTTCCATGACGCCAAAAATATATGATCTAAAGAAATTAATGATGCAAAGCTTTTAGTATTATTTTGAAACGAGTAATGGGTAGAATGCACAATAGCTTAAGGTTCTTTCTACTTTTCATATATTTTTTCTTTTTGAGCGCGGTAGATTTATTTTCTTAAAATAACAAACTAATTTTATCATCTAAAAACACTTCACTTAGTCATAAACGTAGCAATGTTGTCAATTTTGTCTTGAGGTACAATACTGGTAGCTTGCTGCTGTTAAAATAAAACAAGTATGGGTTTTTCTCGCCATGAAAAATTATCTAAACTCTGATAGAGTTTCCCTCATTCATATTTACAGTTTTCATTTTACTCTAAATTGAAACTATATCCAACTACCGTGAACGAGTGATTTTTCCAGGTTTTGTACTTGATCTATTTGAGATCAAGGATTATAGAAAATTTATGAAAAATCAGGAAGCCGGTTCTCAATTCATCACATTCGGTAGAGGACCTACTTGGATTCATGGAATTGCAAAAAAAAAAAAAAAAGGCCGAAAGTTGTCGATCTTGAAGAAAAAAAGGTAAATATATTAGTATCAGTTCTGGAAACCCATCGGTATGCTTTATGTTAACCTGTATTAATTAATGAAGAAATCTTTCAATTACCGTCATTACAAATTCACCTGAACCTATCAAACTGAGGAAGGTTGAGTCTGCTAGACTAAACGTTGAGTTCCCAGACTAAGCCAGTGTTTTGTTCGAATGCAGGGTGAACGCTCGAAACGTCAGCTTCGAAACCCTTCACTGCGGCCAATTTACATCATCAACTCAATTGATAAAACCAAATCATGTTTCCAATAATCTTGGTCTATCTGTTCGTTCTTCTGTTTAACAACACGACATTCCATCGTTAATGCTAATTCAAATTGCGTTCAAAAGAGGATGACTGTTGACCTATTGCCTTACCTCCGATTAACCAACACTCAGTCAGACTAAGGATACGAGAACTGCGTTTGCGCACTCACTATAGTAAACGGTTTCTTACTACCGTTTCTTACTAGATAAAACCATGTTGAAATCTCGCAGGAATACCAGACTTAAACTCATAGGATTTCTTTGACAATCACTAATTCGATTCAGACGGGTTAAGTATTTTATGTCGTAGCCGATCTTGCGTTTGGGTTACCTTCAGTCCCTCACTTGGCCAGCATCAAATTTTCGTTTTTAAGTACGTTGTTACTGTGAAGCGTTCACTGGAGATTCACGAGAGTTCTTTTAAGTTTTGCGTTTTTATGGACCGGAGTGAAGTCGAGATCCATGAAAACGGAAAAAAAGAACGAGGTTAGTTAATCCAGTCATCTTGAACAAACAAGCTTGGTCAATAGAGGATTTACTATATAGCAAAAGATCATCGCTTTATTAAGAATCCCCAATCCCCAGCGGGCAAGATGGACCCATCTTGTCCGCTGGGGTAGCCAATCAGAACACAGGCATTGTCAGCGATATAAATAAAGAAAAGAATGATTGCCTCTAGCGAGCACTGATCGCTCTAAATCATAGGGGATACGAATCTTCCATGAATTCCTGGATAACCAGCAGCAAAGAAAAATTATCAAACAGAAAAAAGGCTCCAAAAAGGAAACAACCACAGAGGCCACACGGCACAAGAGAACACAGAGGTTTAGAACTGGTGCAGATGCCGAGATGTCGTAGGCGACGATAAGAAAAAATAAGAAGCTAAAGCTAGTGCAATATAACTGGGGGTGATGGCCTTCAGGCTGCTTCCTGCCACTAAAATAAAAAAATAATTATCAAGAACAAATAAGGGGAAGAGAAAAGCCTCTTGTCAACACCCTGAACTGCTTTCAAATCTGGTATATATTTGCCTCCATTGAAGGCTGCAGGAAGGAAGAGGGGGAAGTGCAGTTTTTTTTTGGAAACCCTAAAAAACACTTGTTACATTGCTCAATCTGCATTCAGTTCATTGTTTTTAACTGTCTAGGTTTAACTTTTGAGTCAGTGTGTGTTTATATGCATGAATTAATATGTCACACAGATAGACTGAAACTTTCAGGGCCAATGAGTGTCTCTTTATGAAAAAAACCTGAGTTCCCAGTTCAGTGAAACTGGTATTCCTGTGGTTATCAGGCTAGTAAATTTTTCATAGGAGCATTTCATTTTCTTTTTATATATCTATCTATCTATCTATCTATATATATATATATATATATATATATATATATATATATCTATCTATATATCTATTTATTTATCTATATATATATATATATATATATTTATCTATCTATCTATATATATCTATCTATCTATATGTATGTATGTATATATATATATATATATATATATATATATATATATAAATCAACACAAAATCTAACCACCCACCCACTGTCATCAAACAAATACCTGCAGCCATCTATCTTATCATCTAACAAAGAAACATTTGACAAAGCCTTTCTACAACAAAGCCCTTATATCAAGTGGATTCAGCACAAACCTTCACTACTTCAAGAAAAACACAACCAAACCCATGAAAAGAAATAGAAAATGAAACATCATCTGGTTTAACCTCCCATACAGCAAAAATGTCCAAACCAACATAGCTAAAAGCTTCCTCAACATAATCAAGAAACACTTCCCACCAAACCACAATCCGCACCCTGTCTTCAACAAGAACAACATGAAAGTCAGCTACAGCTGCATGCCGAACATCCAAACATGGGCAGCATCATCAACAACCACAACAAGAAAATCCTTACCAACAACAACACTACACCGCAAAATGGATGCAACTGTAGAAAAAAAAAAGACCAATGCCCACTAGACAACAACTGCCTCACCACTAGTGTAATCTACAAAGCCAACGTGACTACAGACAAAGACGACATGGGAAAGAACTACATTGGACTAACTGAAGGAGCATTCAAACATCGATATATGCAACATAAACTATCATTCCGAAACAGAAAATAAGCCAACAACACTGAACTAGCAAAACACATCTGGAAACTCAAGGACAACAATGAAAACTACAAAATAAGCTGGTCTATCATCTCTTCAGCAAGTGCCTATGACAATATTTCCAAATGATCTAGCCTCTGCCTAATTGAAAAACTCTACATTATTGAAGCCAACAAAGTAAGCAACCTTAACAAAAGAACTTAATTAATTTCCAAATGCTGCGATGAAAACAATTACTCCCTTATGAAAATCGACATCAGATTAAAATAGACTTACTAATTAACTAACTACTGTATATATATTTAAACTAAGTGAGGCATACTCTTCACTAAAATCTGTCTGACAATCGCATAAGCTTGAAACTCAGAGTCACAGAAAAGTGTGTCTTATTGATTTGTCCAATTTTCAGACATATATTTATATATCTATCTATCTATCTATCTATCTATCTATCTATCTATATATATATATATATATATATATATATATGTATGTATATTACTTTACTTTCTGGTTTCCTCAAATGATTAAGTGATAAATACTAAAATTTTTCGCCTTTGATCCCTTTACATCCACTTTATTGTCAGAAGATAAATTATTTATTATATCATTAGGATCATTACTGTTTACTTATCTTTTACTATCTTTGTTGACTCTAGTGATTTAGTAGGCTTTTGGACGGTTGTTCCCAACTTCATTGGCACTACCCCCAAATATAAAGGAGGGGGGAATTCTTGAAGGGGAGAATCCGAGCATATATCCATATTTGTGACAAATGGATCATAAAGGCTACTGCTTGTGTGGCTAATGTTCATCAAAAGTTTGTCAATTTGATTCAAAATAAATTGTAACACATTGTAGACCTAATGGCTGAAAAATCGTCAATTCCTTCGTTAACATTGTCTCAGAAATTCTACACAGCATCTATAAATATGATCGAACATGACTTCAAAATCTGAAATGTCTCCATAGTAAGGATCGTGAATTATCAACTCTCCTTTGGGATCATATGTTCCAAACAGTTTTACCTCCGCTCGTGCAGTTCCATCGGTTGGCTTAAAAGTTTCATTCAGATCACGTACATTGCTTTCATCAAAGGCCAGTATTACATCGAAACGACGAAAATCATCTTCGTGAACTTGCCTTGCTCGGTGATTATTCACAATTCCATGTTTCTTCAATACTTGCAACCCTCGCTTGTCTGAGCGAAGTCCTTCGTGGAGATCAAGAATTCCAGCGCTGTCGATCTCCCATTCATTTCTATCGTCGCGTTCCTGTACAAGGTGTCTAAAGATTGCTTCAGCGGATGGAGAACGACAAATATTCCCGAGACAAACGAACAGGATTTTGCGATTTTTGTTAGAATCCGCCATCTTAGATTGGAAGCCTCCCCTATCATTTATGCGTCTTCGAGTGTAACTTCGTATGTAAGCCACTGACCAAGAACAATACTGGCTAATCCAAGATGGCGGCCCAGGCCGCCTCGAGTATGAGTGAAATATCTTCATCTGCAAACGGTTCTGATGCAACCAAGCGGCCTGGAACACCGCAGATAACACCATCAGAGCTCAGCCGTCCAGCTAATTTACAAAGAATTGCCCAGAGGAAAGCGCAAATAAAGACTTATCCGATCAGAAAAAAGCTAGAGAAACTGGGTGTATATTCCTCATGTAAAGTAAGTATGTCGCAAAGGAAGAAATCAAATTAGTTTTTTATACCTGTAATTGTTTAATATTTTTTGTGAAAGGGTTTTCATAATTATTTTCTGTACTGGATCCTCGAATTTTTAAGAAATCGCTGTCCAAATACGGCCTCATTGTTGGTCGATCGCAGTGTTGTTATTGTTACTTGAAAGATGCACTGTGATTGGTCCAAAACGTTGTTTGCTTTGTAAGATATTCTTAAGTTCTTCTCGTGACCAATCTGCCAAAAGTTCTAAATGAAGAAGTGGTCAAAACATATTTCACCATGATCTTGGTGTTCTATGGGTGAGGAATAAGTGATCAAGGTTCTTTTTCTTTGTAATTTACCATTTATATCTTAACCCAGAAGTGATTGACATGAAACTTCAGCCTTTGAAATTCATACATTATCCAGCAAACGGGTAACAAGAAAACTCAAATTTATCAGCTAGAAGTTATTATCTTGATCTAATATCAACTTCTTGTAACTGATTTACTAGGAAATGTGCAACAGCCAGAAAGGAGAATTAACAATCAGATCTTGGGAGTTCAAGGGTTGAAATATTTTATATCCAACCCAAGAGATGTTTCAAGCATCATGCCATTGAAAAATTTTAAGTTCTAAATGCTACTGAACACCTGAAGACCCTTCAACCTTTAAAATGTCATTTGTCAACATTTTGTTGTAACTTAGCATAGAGAATTTAGTGATTATCACGATTTTATCAATTTATTTACATAATTACTGGATGTTCTATTATTTGACTGGGAAGACATTTCTTGTTAATTGTCTTGGAAAGGTAGAGAGTGAATCAAATGTGAAATTAGCAGTTAGCTTTATTTACTTTCTTACATTATTTTCAGGCTGAAGATTCTTGTAAATGTAATGGATGGAAGAATCCTAACCCACCACCAACACCTACCAGAGTGGATCTTTCTCAACCTCTCGCAAACCAAACAGACCCATGTCGTAGCTGTGGCCACACCTTAGGAGCACACATCTCTCATTTACATGACATTCCAGAAGATGAGCTTAACCGACTTCTCTGCATGGTCATTGATGTTGAGAACTTATTTATGTGCGTACATAAGGAGGAAGATGCTGATACCAAACAAGTTTACTTTTACCTATTTAAAATTCTGAGAAAGGGAATTCTGCAGATGTCGAATGTAACAGTGGAAGGTCCTCTTGGTACACCTCCATTTGAGAAGCCAAGCATTGGCAAGGTACTTCTTTTTTATTAGGGAGTTTAACCCTTTAACTCCCGTCAGTGACCAAGACAGAATTTCTCCTTACTATATCTATACAATATCATGCAGACAAGTGATTAGAATGAAGAAAAATATCAATTATGGGATGCTTATTGATCCAATACCAAATTCTCCAAACTAACATAATGAGAATCATTTGGCAGACAGTAAGGAGAATTACTTCTGAGATCTTGGTAATTAAAGGGTTAAGAAAACCATGACAGCAATGAGAATGTCATTATACAAAAGGTTAAATGAGCAGAACAATGGCTGTGCATGTGTGTTTACTAACAAATTTTTGTAAATTTCTTGGCATCCTCTGCAAAACAACAGCATGAAATGAACCAATTTTGTGTTCTCAGGAGAACGTGAATGATGCAGTCAATATTTTAAATTTCTATTTTTAATTTAACACTGAGTTCCATATTCAGTTTTGAAATAGTTTTGACAGTGAAAAACAAACTAATAAAATGACTTTAGAGTATTGCAAGATTCATAGGTAAAATATAAGTTCATTTTTTAACAGACATTGTCCATGGCATTGCTGCTGTCATTTCTTAAACTCCCTGTTTGCTCTCCTGAAGTCATGATATTATGAAGAAAAAGGAAGTTTTGTTCCTCAGTCTATCTCTTTGTCCTCACATTGCTAAAACTGGCCAGTGTCTGTTCAGTTGTAGCTCACAAAAGATATTGAAATAAAGAAAAACTATGAAAAAACATGTCCTGCACCTCGTCAGTAATGTAAAAATGAACAGTTAAGAGTTTTTCCCTTTTTATTGCATCATTGTCATAACCTGAGACAGAAGAAGACAATAGATAGCAAACTGGTTTGAAGAATTTGTGTGTTTGATGTTCATTTAAATCTACAGGCTGTCCTTAACTTTGTGCTATACAAGTTTGGTCACCTTCCACAAAGGGAATGGCAGATAATGCATGATCTAGCTAAGATGTTTTTACATTGCTTAAATCACTGGAAGCTTGAGACACCAACTGTAAAGAAACAGCACTCCCAGGGTGAAGAACTTGCAGCATATAAAGCCAATTACACAAGGTGGGTACATGGGAAACTCAATAATTGCTATCTCATAACTGTTTTGCTGTAAATATTTCACCACTTGGAACAAGACACACAGTACATTATTTCAATGGGTCACTATTCAGACTTAAACGTAACAACATAACAAAAAAATTTATATCTCCAAGAAGATAAAAATACCATAAATTTGCTAGTTCCTAAAATTTCAAAGCGAGAATGCATCACATTGTGGCATATAAAGGTGCACAGGTTGCATGATTTTTCATTGCTTTAAGGGGTATTTAAACTTTTCGATTTTTCAGAGAGAGCAAAGGGTGATATAATTTTATGTTATAATTTTTGATGATGGTTCATCAAAAGTCTGCTTTAGGAAGAAAAATAATTCTAAAAGTATAAAATTTTACAACTGTAGGCTGATTCTCCAGTTATGTTTATGGTCAGTGGGTCTTAAGTAACCACAAAATAAAGCATGAATAAGATTGTAAGAAGATGATGCTTTTACTAACAGTCTCTTGCAGTTTTTCTACTTCTGATTGAATTGAAAGGAATTATACATGCCATGCTTCAAGATTAAAAGTGAACAATTTGATATAAAAAGCTCAAGAAATCTGTATATTTAACTTATATCCCACAGATGGCTATGTTACTGCCAAGTTCCTGTGTTCTGTGACAGTTTAAAGAAATATGATCCCACTGCTGTGTTTGGAAGGACACTATTAAGATCAGTGTTCTCGGTCATGAGAAGACAGCTCTTGGAGAAATTCAGAGCAGAAAAAGAGAAAATGCCACCTGATAAGAGAACTATTGTCTTGACTCACTTCCCAAGGTATTAGACATTTAATGATGGAAGTTGTAGACACTAAGTGTGGATTATCTTTAACTTAAGCTGTTGACCCTTGAACACTAAAAATCTGGCTTAAAGTATGAAGTTCTCCCTTCCAGTTAAAATACAATTTCCTGTTAATTATAACCCTTTAACTCCTAAAAGTTACAAAAATCTGATTTCTCCATGCATTGTCCAACTGAATCAAACTTTTAGGTCATGAGGGTGAAAGAAATTATTGGCAGCTAAAGAAGCTCTTGATTTTGAAGTGAATTCTCCATGTTTTTTACAATAGGATTTGTTCACTGAACAATCTGGAGAATATGTACACTAATGCTAGGGCTTCGGTGGTTAATTAGATTATTTTGTTTCACATCAAAATGTTACTTTCCTGCTGATACATTTTTTTGTTTTCATAACCTTTTTGCAGGATAATCTTTTGATATTATAGGATAAATTTATATATAAATCACTTTTTAGAGCTAATGGTTAAGGAATACTAAATAACTGAAGGTCAAGGCTGGACTTAGTTGTGTTGAAGCCTTGGGCTGTAACTTGGCCACTGACTTAAGTGCACAATTGTTCACTCTTTCACTCACTTGAGTGACCAAGATAGAATTTCTCCTTACAATATCAATACAGTACCAAGCAGGCAAGTGATGAGAATAAAGAAAGATAATTATCAATTGGGGGATTATTAGTTGATCCAATTCCAAATTGTCAGAACTTGCATCATGAAAATTGTATGGCTGACAGTAAGGAAAACTACAAATAAGATCTTGGAAGTGAAAGAATTTATGATTTTTACTCATTATTTTCATCTTTGTAAATTTCATATCCTCCAGATTTCTGTCAATGTTAGAAGAAGAAGTGTATGGTGAGAACTCTCCTGTATGGGATGATGACTTCACTGTCCCTCAGTCGCTGTCTCTAGGTCCATCAAGACTTGTTTCTCCTTTGACTCCCTTAACAGATAAAGGGGATTCCTTGGTAGCTACAGCTAGGTATGTTAAATTGCTATATCATAATGATTGCTCCTTAATTGACTTTAAGCAATGAGTGCTGACAGAAGATTAAACGTGGGTTTCTGTAACATTATCTTGAGGGCTAATCCCACTTTGTCCTTGCAGTGTGTTAAATCAGCACTTACTGAGTACTGTTCCCCTTTCTAAATTAGACCATGAAGGCTCATGTTGCCATTCTGTTGGCATTTAATTCCCTAGATTAAAGGACAAACACCCTAACAAAATCCTGTGCTGCGAAAAATGATGACTTTGCTGGCCTCTCATCAGTATACCCTGTACTGCCCCTTGTATGAAGTGCCCCAGTGTACAAACCATGAGGCCCTGTATCTTCCAGCATTGTCAATGTAACTTCAAAGCTATCAAATTTGTGTTATTACAGAATATAGTAATGTTATGTTAATTAAGAAGATGACGGACAATTATTATATTTTTTGTATCTTTTCTTCTTGTAGCGCTGCAGTTGGCTCAAGTTTATCTTCAATGTCATCCATGCTTCAACTGTCCAGTTCTACCTCACCAACAAAAGGTACAGTTATGTATGCAGATGATGATTGGTGACAATGATCCTTGCCTGAGCCAATCTATAGCACCATAGATGTTTCATTGTATTCATGGACCCACCAGAACAGAAATCACTTCTTTAGCCACCTGGCCCTGGTTGTTCGAGGGTCAGATAATGCTATCCACTGGATAAATCTTTATACATTGAATATCTCAGTATGTTTTGTTACCTCTTATCTGCTGGAAGCAATTTATCCTTTGGATAGCATTATCCACCCTTTAAACATCTGGGCCCTATCTTTTAGGTAATTTGACGCAGAGGAAAGTACTTAAAGCTACAATCAAAAATCTAACCTTACTTATTAAAAGAAAATGTTCCCATCTCGTGGGAAGAGGTGGTGACTAATGGTTAGACTACTGGACTACGGTTTGAGATGTTAGGATTCAAGACCTGGCCAGGTCAATGTGTTGTGTTCTTAGGTTAAAGCATTTTTCTTTCACAGCACCTCTCTCCATCCAAGAGTAGAAATGGTTACTAGTGAATAATCAGGGAAGCCTGATGAAATGCTGGGGGGGTAACCTTGTGATGGACTGGCATCCCATTGGGAGGGGGGTGGGGGTTTAATAGTAATAATCTTAGCCTCTTCATGCTAAGGAAACCGGGATAAGCTCTGACTGGGTGAGTCACCTGGGTGGAGTACAGACTTTGCCTTTTTTCTTCTCTTTCCATCTTGTACATGTACCATCTGCAGCATATGCAGATTGTTAAGTGTGCTGATAACCTAAGGAAGCTTTGTATGCATTAATATCCATTTGTTTTTCTCCGTGACAGACTTGACTGGGGAGAAGAGGAGTTCTGAGGACGATGGAACTGCTGATAATAGTATCAAGAGACAAAAGTTGGCAGGTAGTCAAAATAATTACAGGAGGGTTAAGACCAACGACCAATTGTCTGCCCACAGCCCCAAGCTCAGCTTGGTAACGTTGAATCTTACAATGGTCGCCAAGGACACACACACACATGCCCTGTTTAATATTCCGTGATACCCGCAAGGTGACTCCCCTTGAATTCAAAACAAACAGCAGTTTAGAAAGGCAGTTTGTTGTTCCAACTTATCTGTGGCTTTAGCTTCAAATTCTGTTCAACTGTTTCCTTTAATGCCTCGTGAACATGTTTTATTTCACCATTTACAATATTTTAGTCGACCTGATCTTGCAGACGGAGCGTAAGATGACTGTTTTTTTTTCTTAACCTAGTAAACTTCATGTGCTACGCTCACTTACTTGCTTTGCAATGTCAAACTTCGTGGAAGAAATCTTCATTCATTGTATTTACCTTTAATTATCCCCAGGGGATGTGCCTGTTGAAGTATTAACTCAGATTGTTGCGACAATATCAGATCCTTCTGCCATGCTAGGCCCTGAGGTAAATAAAACATACAGTGAAACATCGCATTTTATTGTTTGTGTGTTAAGATATAGAGTACGAAAAGGGATACAACTCAACCATATTTTTGTGTATGAATTTCAATGTTTTTGTTGAATTTAAGTGCGTTATATTTACCACGTAATAATAAAGTTATAATGAGCAACAAATTTAGTGGATGAGCGGGCAAACAAACAACCAAAATAAAACAAAGAAAGAATTAAAGACATAGATGTAATTAATTACTATAATTGGTAATGACAGTAGGACTGAGTGGAGTCCAATTCAGTCTGTAATTATACGAGTGATTAACAAAATCGGACGATCGCGAAGCAGGGTCCGTTTTTCCGGGGGTCCGATTTGTTCGACATACCGAATTAGACGACCCGAAGTCTTGTTACTAATTAATCAAACTATGATAAATTCGAGAAAGAAACTAGACAGAAATTTTACGTTTTCATAAAAAAACAACAGTTACTCGGTGAAATGTTCGACAACAGTGCGCGCACGTGACGCGTTCTGTCTACTAACACAGGCATGGCGTGTCAACTGTCCTGTGACGCTGTTCAATCACGAGCATGACGCCTACACCGTCCTATTAGTGCTCGCATCGGGCCGGTGATAACCAATCACGTTCTAGAATTTTGTTATTGTTTTGGTTAATTTTGTAGTCGCACCAGGCAAATATAAGTATTTATGAAGATATACAAGTGTTATTCTAATTTTCAAGTTGAAGACACGGGAAGAATCTATCTGTAATTTTTGATAAAGGAAACCCGATAGTCAATCATGATAAAGAATAAATGAATTATAAAAATAAGTAAATGATAAAACTGCATTGTTTTGGTCAGCTTAACTCCCTGCTCTCCTCCCCTCCCCTCTCCTCCCCTCCCCTTCCCCCTTCTTTTTTCCTCAATAAAGTTCAATAGTTGTAACCCTTCTACTCCCAGAAGTAATTAACATGTAACTTCTCCTTATAGTAGAAGGTGTTATCTTGATCTAAGACCAAATTCTCGTAACTAAAATATAAGGAAATGTGCAGCAGCTAGAGGGGAGAATTAACAATCATATCATTGGACTTAAAGGGTTTAAATAACCGTTTTTTTTTTTGTTCAGGGGGGCCTTTATCCTGGTACCCATAGCGCACGAGATGAGGCGGCGCGCTGCGAGGAGAGAAGAGGTGTCATCGAATTTCACGTCGTCGGAAACTCATTCACGAGACAGCCCTCAAGGCAGACACTACTTTGGCTGGTTGGATTACAAAACGTGTTCTCTTATCAGTTGCCAAGGATGCCCAAAGAATACATCTCTAGACTTGTGTTTGACCCGTGAGTGTAAATTAGACTTGAAATTATAATGATAACTGTCTCCAACTGACAATCAGGGACAAAACTGCTGTGGTAAACGAGCTTGAGTTGCTCTTTTCAACCACTTGTCGTTTTTTTTTATTTTTCCTCGGAGAACATATCTTGGTTCTTTAGCTGAAAAAAGTTGAAGCAATACTGACAAGGGAGGGGAAAGAAAGGTGCTTTTTTTCATGCCAGGTTGTATTTTGAGAGGTGGAGTTATCATTTGCATGTGGACAAATTTTCTTTACGTGGTGTTTTACATGATCGAAGATTTTTTTCTCTTTATGTCTTAAGAGCCAAAAGGCCAATAGACCTCCTAAGCTTTTATGTTTTTTTTACCCATATCTATTCCTTTCAAATTTTCTCTTATTCACGTGCACATGTACATAAAAATTAATAAAAGATAAAGCTGGGAATCCCTTGCCACCGGCGACAGCTATAGCATCCAGGTTTTCAGGGCAGGAAGTGACTTTGACTTTTGCTTTTCTACCTTATTACCAGAATGTTAGTCCATCCCAATTAACCCCCCCCCCCCACCTTTTTCTATTTTCTTCCCTTCCTCCCACAGACTCCTTCCCCCTACCTGGCTTGGGGTTAATTTTTTAAACTGTCCTGTACAATACCCCAAAATTGTTCCACTCAGATTCAGTAATTTCCTCTCTATTTCATGCTTTATCACTATAAAGTTAAAAAGGCGCTCACGGTCATTTCACTGTTTTTTTTAGGAAACACAAGACTTTAGCTCTGGTGAAGGACAACAAACCCATCGGTGGAATTTGCTTTCGGATGTTCCCCACTCAGAATTTCACAGAAATCGTGTTCTGTGCCGTCACTTCGAATGAGCAAGTCAAGGTATTCGAATTTTTTTTTGCAGCTGGTAATGTGATGCCATTTTCTTCTTTTGTTAATTAAAGAATAAGAATTAGTGAATTGTATAAATTATATGCGATATTATTTTTTATGTGAAGAAAGAACAATTGTTGTTAAATGTGTACCAAAACAGCGTCAAATAGATGAACAGAGATGATGGGTCCAGTAGTTCCATGCGAACGATTTCACACTGATATTGTTGGAGTAGTTTTTGATCTGATGTGGAAACTAAACCAGGAGTGGGTAATTTAGTTTATCAACTGAGTTGATAACGTAAATTGGCCACCGCAAAGATTTTAAAAACTGACGTTTCGAGCTTCAGCACTTCATCAGAGCGAATACAGTTGATCGACATGACGAGTCACTAAGCTACTGAATTTGCTATGACGAAGGGCTATAGCTCGAAACGTCAGCTTTTAAACTCTCTACGGTGGCCAATTTACTTTATCAACTCAATTGATAATCCTAAATTACCCTGTTACACTCTCCCATCGACGCAGCACCAAAGTTTCTTTAGAAACTTACCCCCTTTATTCATTTATCCAGGATTACTTTGGTTCTGCTTTACCCTGTAGTTTTTCTCAAACAATGGCACCACCTGGTTAGCTTATAAGGTGCATTACTAACCTCAGGTCTCGACTTAGCCGCTAGCGCATTTTCGCGCTTCAGATAGCTTTCCATTTAAACTTTGATTTCATATTGGCTCCTGGAGACAATGTTTTCTTATCTGATTGGTCGCCAGGATTGCTTTGGTTTTGCTTTTTCATCGCGTAATCGAAATGTGCCCCAGCGGCGTTATCCTAACGATGTGTTTATCTTAAGCCAACAGCAGAAGAACTATTGTTCTGTCGACTTAGGAAAGACTTCTCTGATTATTTTTTAGGGCTATGGAACGCATCTAATGAACCACCTCAAGGATTATCACGTCAAACATTCTGTTCTGAATTTTCTCACTTACGCCGACGAGTACGCGATAGGTTACTTCAAAAAACAGGTAACTCGTGAGGACTGCGTATTGCAGATTTTGCGTAAAGGGATCAGGTGTACTGTCAATTTTAATGGATCCTCTGGGTAAAGTGAAGGTGAAATCTTCGTCAGAAAATTTCATTCTTGAGGTTGAAAACGTTCCGTGCTCTAAAACAAACGGCACGCTCTAAGCGTCAGGTATTTGCAGTGGGTCTGTGCGACAAATGGCCACCTTTTTATAAAAGGTAGAGTCATTACTTGAGTCAAGTGCCCACATGTTTGAAGCTTGCCCAAGTTTCCTTTGTGTGAAGCGACTAGGTGTATATCTCTTCCCCCAGAGTGGTATTCACGGCCAATGCTGAATACCTCCTACAGTATTTCTTCAGGCTTCCCCGACAATCCACCATCACCCATTCATACTGATAGTTGGAGAGGTCACTGTGAGAGTTTGGTATCTACCCAAGCACTATATTAAGTGATCCATCCAGTTCTCGAACGCGAATGGAATCACACGTCTTGGAGTCCGACGCACTAACTGCTAGGCCAGTGTATGTCCCTCAGGAGCCAAGAAGTCTGTGTGACCAACCGCCATTTAAGCACTGCTTCCGAAACAAGTTTAAATAATTCATTTTTTTCCTTCTCCTCCTGTTAATGTGGGAGTATAATAAAATGAAATTCAAAAGCGGATTGTCGCTCTCTTAGCTCGCAAATCAGTTTTTCTCTTCTATTTCTCTTACTACATGTCTTAAAATATTAAATATATTCCTCAGTTCCCCTCCCTCCCCTCCTGGGGAGTATCACGCGCGTGGTTGAGGTTTTCCTTCACTCTTAAACTGCTTTTTACTCGTTTTTTTTTTCAGGGGTTTAGTAAGGATATTAGAATGCAGAAGTCATCCTACATTGGTTATATTAAAGACTACGAAGGTGCCACGTTAATGCATGTGAGTACATCTGCACGAAATCTCTTTAATTATTAATTCTTAATTTTTTTTTTTCATTTTTCATTTTTTTGTTTATTCAAGTTTTCTATCAAGTTCACTTTCATGGAGCGGTCCTCATTTATCGCTGGGGGGGGGGGGGATGGGGGGTAAAAGAGAGGGGTTGGAGGATTTTGGAGAAATTTACCTGATCCTCCCATAAGGCTCTGTGATATTCTTCTAGTACCCCCCTCCCCCCCCCCTTATACTTATACTGATCCCCCTCCGTTTCCCGGAAAACCCTGTGATCTCACCCAAATCCTCTGTTTTCCCCCGCCCCCGGCGATAAATAACTGACTGGTCCTTATATATTCCAGCTTCTTACGGCTGTGTTGTTGGGGATCTTGCAGATCTTCACACTACGGCCCGTTTGAATCACTGTAACTGTTATGTTGATATTTTCTTTGACAGTGCGCTATCAATTCGCGGATCCAGTACACTGAATTCTCCACGATCATCAGAAAACAAAAAGAGGTGAGTACTTTTCATTTGATGTTGAACATTTGTACAATCGCCGGTGATCCTTCGTTAACACTTTAATTCCCAAGATCTGATTGTTGATTCTCCCCTCTAGCTAAAAAAAATTCACTTGTAACTTTAGTTACCTTAGAATTTGGTGTTAGATCAAGAGAAAAACTTCTACCTGATAAGTTTGAATATTCTCATTACCTGTTTGGTGGGTAATGTATGGATATTATAGGGAGAAGTTACATATTGATCACTTACGGGACTTAAAGGGTTAATAGACTAAGTATGCAGGCATACCTTCATTATTAGCGCGTTTCCTCGCCCGCTGGGAGCTTTGAGACGAGTCGGGAAGAAGTTTGTTTGGGGTCTGGCACTATTTATGGCATCACATTGTGGTGGTATGAGGCCCTTCAGAAATGTTTTCAAAACATCATTCATTACTCGACGGCCATGGTCTCACAGGACCTTTTCAAAGTTGTTGATCATAGCAGTATGCATGACACTTCGACTGTAACTGATTATGTCGAGCCTGAGAGTAAATTTCTTGCATCTGACCGCAAAAATCGGAACGTTTAAGGATCGAATTTTTGAACTCGAAAACTCTTTTTTGTAATAAATAAATGTTACGTCGTTACAGATCGTGAAACAACTGATGGAGAAGAAACAAACTGAAATCCGTAAAGTGTACCCGGGGCTCAAATGTTTTCAAGAAGGAGTAAGACAAATCCCCGTAGAGAGTATACCAGGAATCCGTAAGTAAACTTTAATCATTCTTAAGAAACAGTTAGTTATCGTCAGGGGGAGGGGGGGTAGAGCGGGGTCAGTCGTGGCCAACAGAGTTAAAGGGGGCCTATATTTGATCGTGACACAACTAAAATCCTTCAAAGCCCCCTCCCCCCCCCCTCCCTCCGGCGATAATTCATTATTGGTCCCTTGGGTTGATAAATGTACTAAAACCAACTTAGAAAGCAGCAGGTTTTCAGCGTCGGAGGAGGTAATTTGCGTTGTTATATTTACCAATCTCACACCTACAGCCTTGAGCAACGGTTAGGGAGAAACTGAGGAACCTGGGAAGTTCTAATTTCTTGCATTTGAAAACAAAAATATCTACCAGTACTTCTCTTTGAATTTGAAGCTTGACTCGTGTTTTAACGAACGGTCCTTCATTTGTTCTCGATGCGCGCTGAAAAGACCGGTACACATTTTTACAGCGACGGTGTCTAGCACTGACATTGGTTAAAAGTGGGTATGTAGACGGGTGAAGACAGCGCTTAAGCGTAGGGCATGCGCAGAAATTGAAATGCTGATAGAAGGAAACAGAGGTTGGGAAAAGAAAACTTAAGACTTTTCTTACACAAGGTTTATTTTCGTACGGTTATTTTTATTTACCATTTTATTTTGAGCGTGATCGAAAAAGTATTACGCTTTTGAAACTGACTCTGTGTGATTTTTTAATTTGGTCCAGATGGTCTGAAATCATTATAAAGGGCCGCTGTAAAGCTTTTACTTGCGCTAGCATCTGACTGATCTGTTAGACATTCATGCGTTGACGAGAACGAAAAAGTGACAATACTTAATAGCCAGTGATCGTTAACCCATAACTCTCTTACATTACTTCTGCACTAACCTACACAGGTGAAACGGGATGGAAGCCATCCTTAACGAAGAGGTAGGTTTATTACCTTGTAAAGGCCTGTCCACTAAAATTTTGCTCTGGGAAATCGTCCATATATGCATGCTTTTAGCGATCGTCTGGCTGGCTTTGGTGTTCAACGACTACTTTCATGCCTGTAAGCCTATTAAAACCAATTTCTTTCTGTTGATGTTAGAGCGTTTTTGGATTGAGTGTCATACAGCTAACCCTTTAACTCCCAAGATCTTATTAATGATTCTCCTTACTGCCTGCCAAATTATTCTCATTATGTTAGTTTGAAGAATTTTGTATCGCATCAATTAGTAATCCCATAATTGATATTTTTTTCTAATTCTCGTCACTTGTCTGGTTGATATTGTATTGATATTGTAAGGAGAAATTCTCTCTTGGTCACTCATGGGAGTTAAAGGGCTAAAAGCAAAGTAAATCACAACGGCCAATTAGAGGAAAGAAAATATCTTTAAGAGCAACTGAGAATTCAAAGTAAAATCAAGCAAACTGCCTAAAGCGCGAGAGAACGCGCGAGAGAACGCGCGTGACCAAGTCGTGATTGCTTGTGGTTTTGCGTATAATTTGTTGCGAGAGTGGTGCAAGTCTTCTGGACCAATTACAGAGCGATGTGAAGCGAAAATAACGACAGTTGAAGTTGCTTTATATTCGCTTCTAAGTTTTGGTATTTTTTTAGTCTGGTTTTGCGTGGGGTATGGTGGTGAAGTACTTCCCCTTACTTGCTTATTTGCTTTCCCCCTCCCCCCCTCCCCCAATCCCCACAAAATGGTACAACTGGCACATGTACTTTGATGTTGCCAGCAAGCATCTTTGAAAACTGTTTTAGAAGCTCTTTGTATATAATTTTGATCAATTAAGTTCCGTTTCGTTGCTTTTCGCTCTGACACTATATAAAAAACATGTTAAAAATGTTTTTACTTTGCCATGTATTCACATCCCAGCGAAAGGTTTTTCACGATAATTGTCAATAATGTCAATTCGTTGGAGAGGTTCCGAATCAGTTAATGGCTATTACTTAGACTGGATGCAAATTGAGCAGGTGGTTATTACCGCAAAATGTTGTCTTGAAGTTGAGTTTTCTTGTGCTATTTATAACTTCAAACATTGTTTTACGCCAAATCAAGCAAGTATTTGTCTGAAAGAGAAAACGTCCGTAGTAAAAGTGCGGTACGGTGCATTTATTTTTGACTAGCCGATCAATGTGTGGACCTAATTGAAACCAAACTGCCTTCAAATAATAATTCTGGCAAAATGTTCTTTAGTAAAAGAGAGATGATTTTTGCGTTTAGTTAGAAATTTCTAGGAAAACCTTTCTTATTGCTTATGAAAGCTGTCGATCAAAACCGTGACATTATATTTAACCCTTTGACGGGTTTCTAATTTCTCCTTACAGTATCATCCTTGAATCAAATGTAAAGGTCTTGAGAATAAAGGAAATGATCATCAATTTAAGAAGCTCCTGATTTTCAAACAATCTCTTTATCATAACCTTAGGAAACATGAAGAGAAAAGTGTAGACAAAATGCATTCCATATTAGGGTACGATTTGAACTGCAGTATTCTTCCCCGTAGACAAAGAGAAAGTATTTGGTTGAAAAAATAAGAAATACAAAAACATGAAACGAGTGAATTAAAAGGTAATTTGAGGGAGAAATTGCCTGAAATGTGTCTGTGAATTTTTCAGTGAGGATGACACAGCTGATGCTGACCACTTACAGACTCAACTAAAAAACATCCTGACACAAGTCAAGGTTTGTGAAGCCCGTTCGCTTTCTTTTGTTTTGTTTTTTATTTGTTTTTTTCACGGCGTTTTGATTTGTTTGATTTTCTTTCGAAATATGTCGATCGTTCTGAATTGATCTGTGATAAGCTTACAATCTAGCTCCTGTAGTTACTTGATTGTTTAAAGCCTTTGTTGAACTTTTTTCCATGGGAGTTAATATAAGGAAACACAGGTCGCTTTTCATATTTAACAAGCTTTAAACATATTTTGTTCACAGAATCATGCCAGCTCGTGGCCTTTCCAAAGACCAGTGGAAATCTCTGAAGCACCCGATTATTATGATCACATCAAATACCCAATGGGTAAGTACTAAGATAATCTAACTACGATTTATTTTTCTGTTCATTTTAAAAGAAAAAATTTACTTCCACACAATTGTTTTAATCATGTTTGGCCGTTCACACGAGTACTCCTAACGCTCCTAATGAATGAAACAGTGGTTGAAAACGTCCGCACCGAAACGGTAAAGCATAAAAAAACTAACAAAAAAAAACAAGCAATTAAAAAGTATTTTTCTTAATGATGTCTCTCATAGATAACTGGGAATAGCTAGCGAAACGTGTGTGAAGATTCTGTGCGTGTATATGTGGCACGAATTTTAAACACTCATTTAGAGGTGTTCACATGCGTCTAATGGAACTCTTCTCCTCCTTCGATACAGTTAAAACGTCATTCTAAGTTTGGCTTGTTTTTTTTCTGCTTTACAGATCTTCGCACGATGACCGATAGGTTAAAAAGTGGTTATTTCAGCTCGAAGAAGCTGTTTATCGCCGACATGATGAGAATTTTCACAAACTGCCGAACCTATAATGCTCCGGAGACTGAGTACTACAAGTGCGCAAATACTGTGGAGAGATTTTTCCTCAGTAAAATTAAAGAACTCAGAAAGACGAACTAAGCTCCAATGTCGCATCATCTTTCAACCCCAGAGTTGATTTTCAAGAAGTGAAACTTTTCCTTTGCTATCAAAACAATATCCAGCAAGCAACCACGCCGAAAGAATGGTTTTGTATTAATTCTCTGTACTAATTTAAATCAACGCTTACCAGCCGCAAGAAGGGAGCATTGCCAAATAGATCGTAGAAGTTGTAGATTTTTTTCGGAAACACGCTGTCTCTGAAAGAGCAGTACCTCGTTCCCAGGATCTCTCTTCTTCTTGCTTCAGAGGACGTGAAATGATATGAAAGGAGAAGGTGGACGAGGTTAAACTTGAATACGAAAAAAATGAATGAACGAATGGAACTTAAAATGAACAGAAAAAAAAAAGAAACCTAGAGTTTAACTTCAAATTTTATTCACTGTTTTAAAAATTAACTACATTGATTAATACAGCCGAATGTACATTTTCTCAGTATAAATAATATTAATTATTATAGATGTGCTTGGAGTGTTTCCGTTTAACCCTTTACACCCTAAAATTAGTATGCATGTTCTCCACACTGTTCTCTAAATATTTCTTAAGATGCGGAAATGGAGAATTTGTCTAACAATCAAGAGCTTCTTTAGTAGGTGATCAGCTCCTTTATTCTCCTGACCTTTATTTTGGATTCAGGGGTGACATGGTTAGGAGAAATTAGATGCCAGTCACTCTCGAGGGTTAAAGGGTGCTATTCCAACAAATGTCACAATGACATATTCGATTAGTCTAGCATCCAGACCTTCCACGGTCAAACGGTTGTTCTGACTCTACATTTCAGTTAAACGGTAGGATCTAGGTACGAGATTAATGTTCGATATCTAGCTAACCACAGGGAACCCACGACGCTTTTCAACGTAACATTTCCATACATTTTCCCTAATTGACAAATGGATTGTATGTTGCCGCGTTTCTGTTCAGAAACAGATCACAAATGGCGTCATAATGTGGTAAGGGCAGCTACAGACGTGCTAAACCGGCGTACGGTAGTATGGAATTTGTTTTGAGTGATAATCAAGCAAAATGTTGTTGATGGCGACTTGGTGTTCCAGTGTATGTGTCTCAAAGTAAGAAGCAATGAAAATGCTTCTATCAGTATTTTTAGAACTACCGTGGTTATTTTCGCGGTAATATCTATTTCAGATCTTTTATTTTCGATCTTTTAATCACGTGAACGTTGTGGTGAAAGTAAATCCCGCTATAATATCATGAGGCTGCGGTAACGTGATGTCACATCACACCACTGTTGGGCACGCGACTTTGGGATAAAGCTGTACTTTGAGCCCTGGGCCTCCGAGCACCTCAAGATGTTTAGACTGTTAGTTTAAAAAAAAAATGTTGTTTGCTATCTGTGGGAATTTTCTCCATCCTTAGCAGCCGTTTTCGATGCTTTTGGTTTGCTTATCCAATTTTGTGTTACCAGTGTCAAAGGTAATTATGCGATGTTGTCGCAAAACACGACTAAACAAGTTGGACTTAGCTCCTTTAGCTGCTTTCTAACCCTTAAGAATCAATTCTGATTTTTTTTGCCCTTAAAAGATTCGCCGTCATGTTCCGTGATTAGTTAAATAGCTGGCGGCAATCGCGAAAGTTGAAGTTATGAAAGTTCATCAAGGGAGGTCACGTACGTGGCACCTGCAAACTAAGGTTTATTTGAAAACAAAATATAATTAAAAACTGAAAAGTGACTGTTTCTTAAAACGAAAATTTATCGTTTTTACTCGGTGTAGTGAGGTGTGTGAAAGCGAAATACCGCAAAGACTAACGCACTTCCAGCAAACGTGCCAGAAACTGTATTGGCCCCCTGTAGTTACAAAGAAAAAAACCAGTAACAAAATTAATTTGCTAAAAGATGAAAGTTGAATAACATTAAATGACGATATACACAACGACGACTATTTATTTTACTTCAAGACAACATGAACTGCCCATGGTCCTTCGTTAACTGATATTTTTTGTTTCCAATTTAACTTTTGTTGTCTTATCTGCTTCCGGTTACCACCGGAAGTGGGAAATCATTACCCACAAATCTCGACGCGAAGCATCTGGCTCGTGAAAAACAAAAAAACACAAGAGTTCAAGCAGCAGCTCTGCGGAAGCTGTGTCGTTGAACCTCGAGAATATAAGCAAAATTAATGTGCTCTAACCACACCAACCATACAGCTTATAACCATACACACGCCAGGGTTAACTCTAGAAGCAGGTTTGAGGTAAGATTGTGAGAATTTTCATCAAATCCATGAGATTGTTCGGCGATGTACCCAAACAATAGTCATTTAGTTTCCGTTTCTCGGTGCCACAAAAATTTATTTCTGATATTTGCATCTAGCTGAAGTCAGCTTCAGTCGCTAAGTTTAAATAGCCTTTATCCTTCAATTTCGATTTGGTTGTCAGAAGCTAGCTACATCTAGAATGTGTTACCTCTCATGCATTTCCTTTGCAATCGATAGCTCGTCCTCTATTTAGCCATTTAAATGTTTTGTTTTGCCTTGTTTTGTTTCGTGGACAAGTCCGTCGCTTCGGATGCAGTGGATGGAGTAAAAATATTTATCGAAACATCCTTTCTCGGTGGTAAATACGCTTTGTGTGCTGTAGAGAAGAGGAGCAAGCGCCTTGACTGTCACCCGTAAATTCTTGCAAGAGGATTTCGTGGTTGCAGTTCGCATTTCCCTAGCGTTCCTTCCAATAAATTATCTTTATTGACCCAGAAAAAACGTGCGGCTTTGAACCCCAGAATAAACGTATTTCTTGCATAACATTTTCATCCCAGGACGAAACTATATCTCTAAATAATAAATTGATCAATTGTGATCGCTAGGAACGTAACACTTGGTGTGTTATACCAATCTGACTGAAAGGTTTTGGTAGAATTTCACACGTCCGCGATCGAATGCAACATTTATACTGCCATTGTGTTCAGCGTGTATAAAATTGTTATTTCATTTTACTTACTTAAAAAAACTGTGCTTTTGGAGGTTTAAGTTGGAAACAAGACATTTTTTTGGACATATGATAAAAAAAGAAACGTTATCGTCTGTTTCAAGGTTAAATGAAATTCCCTCTACCATGTAAATAAATTCATCGCTCTCCACTACCATGCTAAAACCTTGCACACAGCTTATAAATATTTTCAATGCTAGATAGACACGAACGAATTTCCTGTTGAAATCCAGCTTGATCGAGAAAGAATTTTTCAACATAAACTGCTAAAAGTTAATGGTTCTCCCACGCCAACACGTTGTGTTTTTTAGGAACCATATGGATATTGCCTCGAACGAAATTATAGCTTGCAGTCGTCGTCCCTATTACATTCAGAGCTGTCATTTTAATTCTGTAATGGCGGCGTGTTTTGACAGCTCACAGGCAAATAACCTATTAATATTTCAAATCTCATTCAAATTTCAGCTTTACAATTTTAACACAAATGAAGATCAAGCCTTGATAAACAAGAAACTACCCAAGGAACTTATTTTAAGGTAAATTTGAGAAGTGATTTCAGTGCACTGATGATGTGAAGTATGTTCTCTTTGAAGGTCTTAAGGTACTTAGATAAATGGGTCATTATGCATGCAGAAAATTTTTACCTTGCCTAAGTGAGAAAATTTTGATATTGATAGGTCTTAAAGAAAGATAAGGTTTGTTTTAATGCTCATCAAAATAGTGCTCTTCACAATTTGCATGCTAATGTACTTTAAGGGAAATCAAATACAATATTATGTAGTTTAATTTAGAGGGAAAGTAGACATTGTTTTAAAAGACAAGAGCCACTCTGATAAGCCCAGAAAATACTTACTGTAGTAGTATTTATAATACTTGCCCAATGATCCTAAGTGACACCTTTATCATAAAGGTGCAAGCTTTTTGTCATTACTTAGATGCATCTGGAAAGAAAAATGTTACAGCTGTATAAATTTATTTTTAGATTTGCATTGTATTAACAAATGAACTAACATATTGATAAATGATTGTTTAATAATCAAAGTACAAACTGATAAATTCCTGTGTTTGCTTTACCAATGCACTTAAAAGCCACAAAAAAGATTTTTAAGGATTTTGAATTGTTCATTTTTACTATTTTTTTATTATTTTATAGTTACTCATTTAATGAATCTATTTACGTATATTTATTTTTGGTTATGGGAAAAGGAACAATAAGTTTAAACATACTTTAATTTCATGTGATGGCTAAAGGGAAAGATGCACTTTTTTCTTAACCCTTTAACTCCCATGAGTGATCAAGACAGAATTTCTCCTTACAAAATCAATACAATATCAACCAGATAAGTGATGAGTAAAAAGAAAAATATCAGTTTGGGGATAATTAATTGATGCGATACTAAATTCTCTGAACTAACATTATGAAAATTGTATGGTTGACAGTAGGGAGAATTACAAATTTGATCTGGGAGTTAAAGGGTTAATGGTTATTAAATAATGGATTGAAATGATATGATTTTGATGGGTTTTTTTTTCACTCACTTTTTTTATCAACCCTTTCACTCTCAAGATCTTTTAGTAATTCTCCTTACTATAAATCTATAATTCTTCCTATGTTACCTCAGAGAATTTGGTATTGGATCAACTGATAATCCCCCAAGGGATATTTTTCTTTATTCTCATCACTAATCACTTTGCTTGATGTTATATTGATATTGTGAGGTATAATAATTATTATTTTGTCTTAGTCACTTTTGAAATTAGAGGGTCAAGATTTGAACATGAGTGATGTAGTCTGTTAATTCTTACATGTTCCAGCTCATATTGCTGCTCAAAAAAGTTGAAATCTAATCCAGTAAATAAGTTTTAGTTGATATGTTAGATAAGGAAGGAAATGTGTAGCAGCTAGATGAGAGAATTAACAATCAGTTAAAGGGTTAATTAATCTTTTCCTATTTGGTTAGTATATGGTTTTAGGGTAGGAACACGGAAATGCGCAGGTGTTGAAAAGAATCTCTTAATCCTTAGTGCTTTGAAAATAACGTATGCGTCAGTTTTTCTCAATATTTTATTTACTTCTTTTCCCAAAGGATTTTTTCATTTCTGGATGTAGTTTCCCTGTGTCGCTGTGCGCAGGTGTCAAAGGTGAGGAAGCCAAGGCTGCATGAGTACTACAGTTTACTAACTAGACATTGAAGACCAAATGGAGGTTACTACTGAAACAACCCATCCTAAATTGTCAAATGCAGTAAATAAGGAACCTATGTGTGGCACAACGACAAATTTCAAATTGTTAGTATTTTGGTACTTTCACATACTTTTCAGTTTTATGAGTATGAACAGGAAGAATTATGTCCTAAATTTGGTTACACTGGTTCCAAATTTGAAATAAAATTAAGCTGTTTATGAGAGTTACACTCTGTGGTACAGGGTTTGAAATGGTGCATCTTAAAAATTAAAAAAAATTATAGATTACTGGATGCTCAGATAACCTTTCTAGATTGTTGCATGCCCTTTTGTCCTTTTTTTCTGACAACCTTTCTTGAAATAGCTGTATACAAAAAATTTATACTAACAACAAGTTAAATGTTTGTAGCTTTGGAATGTGTTGGCTTTGGACGGAAGCAACTGGCAACGGGTGAATTTGTTTGACTTTCAAACAGACATAGAGGTACAAATCAACATTATCTAACCACACATGCAACATTCATGAAGAAATAGTTTTTTCTGGCCTAGTTTTTTTGGTTTGCTTACCCACCATGATTTATTAGTTGTGATTTGGAAACAGGAAGATAAGTTTTAATGTTCATTGGCACAAGAATTCAAATGAATTTTTCCTGCCATGAAAATTCAGTGATAATGATAATCTGCTGGCTTTCAAAATTGGTATATTATAATGAGGTTATGGTTGAAACAGTGTATAGTACTCACAAAGACCACGGAGGTGTTGATATTGTGGTATTTGCTTAATTGGCAATGTTACATTCAAGTGGTTCAAGTGGTTCAAATTTCTTAACCCATCACACACACTTTCTCCACAAATTAGATGCTAGTCTCTCATAGAGATTAAAGGGTTAGGTCATTATGGTGGTGAAAACTTCCTGTACTATTTATAATAACTGAAGAATTAATGAAAATCTCAGTAAGTATGTATGAGATGGAAACGCTTAGCTGTTCAGTGAGCTTGTTTTTAATGAGATGCTTGCTGAAGGGATTGAGTGTCTGATCGGTATTTCTTGTGAATGTTGTATGAAAGCTTTATGAGGTGTGATGTTGTTAAATAATTTATGGTCCTCCTGAGGTTTTCATAATTAATGGCACCAATAAATGATTACACACTTTCAGGAGACAGTAGTGCTGAACTTGTCAAGAAGATGTGTAGGCTTTCTAAGAAGCTTGAGTTTGAGGGGATGTAAGAGTGTTGGAGATGGGGCATTAAGGTATGTGTGTTGTGTTCAATGTTCAATGCTTTTGAGGATAGGTTAAAGATATTAGGAAGGTTTAGGGAAGTCACATTTGTTGACTCAAAAAGTTGAGTTGCTAAGGTCATTTTGTGAAGCACTTTCATCTGGAATTTTTTGCAGAAACTTATTTAAAATAGATTGTCTTTATATTATCTAGAGAATGGCTCCCAAGCTTTTTAAGTTGCAACTTAAGTCCTAGAAAACTGACACATACCTATAATAACATTTTCTACTTATCACTGAGAGTAAAATAATACATTATTTTGCATTTAGCTGCCCACAGTTTCCAGACTTATAAAAATTATTAGCTTTTATCGCTTAATAAATGATATCTTGCTGTAATTAAAGTGAAGTGTTTTTTTTTTTTTACTTTCATGTGTGTTTACTTGTATGCTTTTACTGACTTGTATTGTAAACCTGGCTGTCTGCACCTGTTCGAAGACTCCTCTTGCCTCCCATCTCTCCATGCCTGTTTTATACTTTCATTGATAGATGTTTCATGATTCTGTGGTGTGGAACCAAAGGATAAATGCTGACCTCTATAATCTGGTTTTCATTTTCAGAATCTTTGCTCAACAGTGCAAGAATATTGAGGAATTAGTCTTAGATGGATGTAGAAGAATTTCTGATAGGTACAGATCCCCCTTCTTGTTTAAAAATTATTTAGCATAGTGGTATTGCAGACCTAGGAATATTTACAAGTGTATTATAGTGTATTTCTAAGTATTGCTAATCTTGATGTGGAATAATTTAAAACCTCTGTTGGGCCTGACTGGAGAAAAAAGACTAAAAGTTCTCTCTCTGCAGATCATGTTGATAATTTTAACCCTTTAGCTCCCACATCAAATTTTTCATTCTCCTTACTGTCAACCATGCAATTCATATAATGTTAGTTCAGAGAATTTAGTATTGAATCAAGTAATTATCCCCAAATTGATATTTTTCTTCATTCTCATCACTTATCTGGTTGATATTGTATCGGAAAAATTCTGTCTTGGTCACTCATGGGAGTTAAAGGGTTAAAACTTGATTTGACTTCTCTGCCTTTCTTGGTTCCCTGCATCAACCTCAAAAGAAAATGACTACATATAAAAAGTGAATGAAAGTCATTGAGAATTCATGAATGATAATTTTAGAGAATACCTTAAATAAAACTCTTAAATTGAATGAATTTGTACAACTACAGTGTATATGACTTGTACATTTTTCAGTTATACAGAAAGTTAAATGGTTTTCTGTTTTCACTTTTTTTTTTCCCACTGGTTTCAGCAATTAATTGTATTCTCCCTGTTCCACAGCACTGCCATAAGTTTAAGTAACTACAGTGGACGACTCAAGCATTTAGATATATCATCCTGTCATCAAATCACAGATAACTCTCTTAGTGCACTAAGGTTAGTTGCCACACTCATATTGTTTACGCAGGGTACATGTAACTCTATGGTAAAGGAAAGATCCATGTGCTGTTTCGTAACACAGTGATGATGATGATTATGATGATGACGATGGCAGCTTTACAAGTAATAATATGGTTTCCATTTGCTATAATTGATATATAGATTACTTTTATTGTATCTAAGTGAATTCATATCAAATTTAATCGTGTAAATAGTTTGTTTGTAAATAGGTGTATGTACACTTAATAAGGTTTATCTATGCTTAGCCAATGCAGCTTGCATCACAAAGGGATCAACCTGCAGTGTCTTCAGCGTAAACACTGTTTTGTTGTTTGTCTTACAGTAAAGGCTGCACCAAGCTGCAGTACATTAATGTATCATGGTGTAATCAAGTCTCATCTCATGGTCTTAAGTTACTAGCACAAGGCTGTCATGACTTACTAGTACTTGTAGCAAAAGGATGTTCATTGGTGAGTCAAGAACTGGCACTTATTATAAATATTTTTTTTCCTTTATTTGCTGTCTCATGTGAATGGCAAAGTTATCTTTTAGTTTTTACATGGAGTCTAGCTTTTCTTCACTGTGCCTTGCAGCTGACCACAGAAACTTGGTTCCTTCGAAATGAATGATGTATCACTTCAGACTAAGTCAATGCATCATGAGTAACTTCCATTTCTTGTTGGTTCCACATGCTGTTAAAATTTAGTTTTTGTTTCCATTGGAGATTCCATTTACTTCCATGTCAACTGTTATAGTTATATATTAAATCTTACTCCAGGGAACAACATAAGAAAGGAAGAACAGAGCTCTTAGATATGTTCTGATTAGTTCTTACGTGGTCCTTATTTTGCCATGTGGATCATAAGCTGTGTTTTTTCAGTTGCAGAACCCAGCAAATTCAACTAAACTAGTTTGGTCTGAATGCCATATAAAAAATGACTTACTAACCACACTTGGTGGAGCCATACTGGGGAATATTGGCCCTTGGTGGTTTTTTTCACAGAGTCCGTACTGCCATGACCTCAGGCCAGCAATTCCTTAGTAGGGCATCGGGTTCAGTTGATCCGAGTTCATTTGCCAGATGTGTCTTAAATTTTGTTACCTGAACCACCTTTGGTTTATCTCCTTATCCCACACCCCACATCCCATGGACCCCCCTCCCTCCCTTGCCCCAACCCTACCAAGGAAATAAACAAACAAAAACAAGTTACTTCAAAATAATTAATGAACAAAACTTTGTTGCCTTTGCTCTTTGCAGGTAACAGATGAAGGGATATATCATCTTACAAAACATTGTGCCCAACTTCACACTATCAACCTACACAGCTGTGAGGTAGAATAGTTGTTTCTGAGATTTGAATGGCATTTTTCAAAATTGGCACTTTTTAAAAGTTGAATTACTTTAAATTTAGTTTAATTTTATTAATACTTAACTTTTGACATAGCAATATTATTTGCCAGATAAATTGTGGTCAGAAGATTTTTCCCTATAGTTCCATTTTGTCTTGTGCTAATGACTATTATCTGTCACTACGATAGAAGACTTGCTCTAAATATGTCACTCTCAACAGTAATTTGTTTCTAAATCATTCTCTTAACTTCTTTCCCTTTCAGAATATAAAAGATAATGCAGTAAAGGCAGTCAGTGAACATTGTCGGGAGATCTCATTTCTGTGTGTATCTGGCTGTATACAGCTGACAGATGTGGCACTTCAACATCTGGGAAGTAACAGCCATGGGCTTAGGTAAGAGCTCACAGCTATATATGTATTTTTTAAATATGTTGAACTATACCATCAATTTGTATTACATTCAATAAATGTAGATGTACATTCAAATACATACTATGATATGGATTTTGAGATCATGAACAGCAAGTTGAGTCCAATGTTTAGATACCAGTTTGCAATTTGTTTACTTTAAAGCATATTAAATTCTAGAATTGCAACTTTATTGTCAAATGACGTGAACGCCAAGAAAGACTTAGTGTATTGAGGCTAATAGTTGATCAGTAATACAATGTACCCTCATTTCTACTCAGTTTCAACAAACTAGTCAGACATCTATCATTACTTCTCTATTTCTTCTTTTTCTTTGGCATGTATATTTTGACTGTTTCAATCTCCACCTCTCAATAAAAGTTTTCCTTACTTTGTACCATGCGTTTTTCATGAATGGATACACCTCTTTTAGTGTTGCGGTCAGTTGTGATTGTTGCATTTTGAGGAAATGCTGCCTCAGCAGGCGGCTTTCATACAGCTCTCCTGTTGTTGTTTTTTTGTTGTTATTGTTGTTGTCGTTGTTGTTGTCGTTGTTGTTGTTGTTTTATTTAATGTTGTCACCTGTGCTTTTGGAATTGTTTTATGTTTCACTGTCTTTGTTCTTGTTGTCAAGGTTCAGTCTTATGTGGATGGCTTTTAATAAAAACACTTTATTTTTGGTTGCCTTGCAGAACTTTAGAAGCTGCACAGTGTTCACAGTTTACAGATGCGGGGTTCCAAGCACTTTGTAGGGTAAGTGCTTTCAATTGCTATTAAAAGTTTGCTTGCAATTAAACATGGCACTCTGTGCTCCTCTTTTTTTCCTCAGTTTATACACAGTATTTCATGGACACATGAGAAAAATAATAAAAGTTTTCACATAATGCTCCAAAAAGAGCTTTGATGTGCAGTTTTCTACCAAGATTGGTTGTTAAGAGCACTTGAAATTTTTAATGACAGTGACTAGACTTTGTGAAAGAAGTTACTGACGTTATAAAGCTACATAGTAACATCTCAGTTTTTTTTTCCAGAATATTCTTAGCCAATGAGATTAATTATTGTTCATGGAATTGATTTCTAGGTTAAAGACTTAATTATGAGCATTTTAAAGCACATTTGTCAGTAATCAGAAGAATTAAATTATTTCAATTCTGTTTTAGGGTTGTAATAATCTCCAACGCATGGATTTAGAAGAGTGTGTTTTGGTGAGCACATTTTATTATTTTACTTTAAAAAAATGCCCATTATGTTGCTTCATGCATGAGTTGGTTTCAGAAGGCATATTTCTCCCAAAATAGTAACCTCTTTTCTTTCTCTAAGTAAGAAGTAGCAAAAGAACCGCGGTCGTTCGTTTGCCTTTCGAATGCTCAACCGCTAATTTACAGCAATTTTCACGGATATCAGGAGAACATGAGAATCATTTTCTTCCGGAGTATGAAGAGTTAAGGACTCGAGTCGAAAACTTCCCGAAAGCCCCCGATAATTTCTCGAACGGCTTCGGACGCCCCGGAACTCGGCTCGAACCTCGAGCTTGGACGTTTCCGCAAATCGAGAATCGAATATTTTGGTTTTGAAGGACTGTCAACTTGCGTTTGGCCTTCAGAAAAGAGGTACATCATTCATTAACATGCTCTATTTCTCGTTTAGATCACAGACTCTACTTTGAATCACTTATCACTCTGGTGTTCTGGCTTAGAGAAACTAGTGAGTTTGTTGTTTACTTTGGATCAATGTCAGTATCTGAGCAACTACGCACTTACCCCTCCCCTAAAAGGTAGGGGTTAATGTTGGGTTAGGGGAGGGGTAAGTATGTAGTTGCTGACACTGACAATGATCCTTTACTTTTGTGTAAGTCTGCAAAGGGCAAACTAATTTTGTAAATTCCAAACCAACTAATCCAAATATATTTAAGTAAAATCATACGCGCGTCATTTTGAAGTTCCTGTTTCAAAATAGTTAGGAAACAGTTTTTCAGCTGGATGTGTTTCCTCGGCAAATGGACGCCTCTCCCCCCAACATCAATATGCATATTCTCCATTCTATTCTCTATACATTTCCTTACGTGCTGAAAGGAGAAATCGTTTCACAATCAAGAGCTTCTTTAGTTGGAGATTCTCTATGACCCTTGTGATTCAGAGGTGATATTGTGAGGATAAATTAGATGCCAGTCACTCTAACGAGCAAATGGGGAGTTTGGTGGCATCCGAAGGCCCGACGAAATGGGCTGAGTAGTGAACTTCGTGTCACTGTATTACTCTCTACAGAGTCTTTCCCATTGCGAGCTTATAACAGACGAAGGCATTAGACAATTAGGTGGCAGTCCCTGTGCTGTGGATCATATTGAGGTCCTGGAATTGGATAACTGCCCTCTTATCACAGACAACGCCCTGGAACATTTAATGTGAGTAAACATTGATCAGTTCTCGTTCCAAATATAGTTTTATCGATCGAAATACTGGCAAGTTTTGGGTTTTGCTCGTCTTTTTGCGTCGAATTGATTTATGTCAATGGAAACTCACATTGTTTTGGAGGAGCTTTGAGAGAGGTTCAAACTGAACTACACCTGACATTCTTGTAGCTTTTGTCTTAAAGACTAAAAGAATTGAATAAATGAAAACACTACGGCAAGCGCATCGTGATACGTCATTCATCGGCTGGGAAGAAAATGAGTAATGGAGGAGAAAACGGATAAACAATTAATTTAGTGGTGTGGATTCGTAATTGAAAAGGTTTTCTTTGGCCTTGTTAACTTAAATACAGAAACTGCCGAGAACTCAAGAGAATAGAACTTTACGATTGCCAGTTGATCACAAGAGCGGGAATTAGAAGACTTAAGGTTAGTTTGTTTGTATCAAGCAAGATTACCTATTTTATTTTTGTTGATGATATTAAAAACGGGAAAAAAAAACCAAACAGTTACATTGCGAAGTGACTACTTACATGGGTGGATTTGTGTAAGGAAATAAGCCATAGCAGCCTACTCGTTGTCACGAGTGGTAAGCTCCCTCAGTTCAGCTACACAAGTGTCGTTTGACGCTGTTTTTTTGGTTCCTCTTCAGGCGCAACTACCGGACTTAAAAGTTCACGCATACTTCGCCCCTGTCACCCCTCCCCCGAGTGTCGGTGGCGGACGACAGAGAATGTGTCGATGCTGTGTGGTGTTATAGTATCGTAACATATAATTCCATAACGTCCTGTAGCACCCAGTCGCTACATGCTGTATCAATCATGTCCTTGTTCTTGCCCTTATTTGCCTTCTTAACCCTTTAACTCCTAGAAGTGATCGACATGTAACTTCTCCCTATAATATCTTTTCATCATTCAGCAAACAGGTAATGAGAATGTTCAAACTTATCATGTAGAAGTTGTTATCTTGATCTACCATCAAGTTCTCATAATTAATATACAAGGAAATGAGTAGCAGGTAGAGGGGAGAATTAACAATCAGATCTTGGGAGTTAAAGGGTTTAAGTTGTTTCGGTTTGAGTGTCTTTAAGTAGGGTCCTCAGTTCGTGGGTGTTCTTCTCCTGCTTTGTTCAGTCTTAACCGCTCCTTTTGTCCTCATTCCTCCTTCCTCCCTCTTTGTATCCCTTCCCTACCTTATTTCTCACCTGTTTTCTACCCTGTACATTCTTCTTTCCTTCTCTCTCCTTCCTCCTGGCTTTTGCCTCCCTATCTTCCTGCATATCTTCCGCCTCCTACCTGGCTTCTCTTTTCTTCTGCCTCAAACCCATCTCCCCTCTCTTCACCTCGAAGACTCCCCCTTGTTTTCCACTTTCCTCCTTTTCCTAAACTTATGTTCTTATTTGAGTGTTGTAAGTCGATATTCTTGCATTACTGAAGAAACAAAAAAACAAAAAAAAAAAACATAACAGAAATGATTTAGGTACATCCATTAGCCAGAGGCACGAAGCCTAAATTCAATAACGGGTTAGGGTTAACGTGCGTAGAGATTGTATTTGCTAGAAGTATTTTAAAGCCAGCGAAAGGAAAATTTCCACTAACAGAATGTTTAATGCAGTGAACCATTTCATTTTTCAAGCCATTTTAATGTTGCCGAAGTGAATGTAAATATAACGGTACTCATAGGTGCTTTAAATAATTGCTGAATGAATCAATGGTAGGAATCGATTTTTCTTCGATATGGTGATGATTTTAAGGCAATTTTGTTTATAGTGTTAATATAAAGGGCCATTTTAATAATTTCTGTATATAAAACCAAACGGTCTCCGTAATGATCTAATTTATTTAATTCTGAACTTGCTACACTCGCCCCGGGCAAATGTGCCCTGTGTTGGGTCACTGTGATGTTAATATTCTTTTCCTCTGTTCTTTTTGTTGTTCTTGTTATAAAGGTGGCTCTTCCTGTTTTGTTTCATGACGAAAACATTTTTGCAAACGTTAAAGAAAATGGTTTATTTTGTTAGAAGCGAGACTTTAGCTCTCCCACCGCTTTTCCTTCTCGTCAGCATTTTCTTTTATCCCTGCGTCGGCAAACTCAAACTCCTCGTGTGCTCGAGCTTTTTTCCGCTAGGCTGCCTTCACGTTAACATTGTGTGATGTAACGTAACGTAGCGATCGCAGCGCATCAGTGATTCCTATAGGACTATGAGTGGGGATCGTTGTGTAACCGCCCAGTTGGTCAAAAACAGACTGACAAGTTTACTGGCTTTTGATTGCTCTGTTATGAAGGGTTACGCTTTATTGCTTTACAAAGTTGTATCTGATTTTGGCAACGAAAAGCTGTTTGGAAATCACGCATCACTCAAGCTTTCTTGGATTTCAACTTTACGCGGATGATGGTCTGTGACCCTCATCAGCCCCAATCCCCTGCCGGTCAGGAAGGGTCTTGTGTTCCTATAGCTTAGATAGTTATGTTCAGAGCATTTGAAGCCAGTGCAGCGAGTGTTGAACATACTTATTCACATAATTGTATGGCGTAACCCCTCTAGTCTCAGGAAAGACTCGTGCGCAACTTCTCCTGATCATATCATCACATTCTGAAGTAGACAGGTTAAGAGTGAAGAGACTCAGCTCTTGCAGATGTGGCGTGAAATTCTATTAGGCAACTCTCTGATCTTGGGGTTGGAAGGGTTAATTACTTCTACCATTTGCTTTGGTAGTTGTGACTTTTTAAACTGTTCCAATTTGATGTTAGTGCAGAGTTTGTTTTACGGCTCGCCGTGAAGTTGTTGCTTTTAATCATGATTGGAAATAGGGGAATGAACTGATTAAAATAAAAATAAGGTAAAAACTACAAGAACTTGCGATGATGTCTGTTATGGTGTGTTACCTGTCGCGAAACATGAACGCAGTGGCCGAAGGGCTAATGCGCAGGACTCTGAGTTGACAGGCCCGGGAAGGGTTCGGGTTAATGTGTTCCTCTCTCCACCTGCGAGTGTAAATGGATACTGGCGAACTGTGAGGAAAGCCTGATTAAATGCTGGGGGGTGACCTTGCAATGGACTAATATCCCATCTAGGGGGGAGTAGGGATACTCTCGGTCGATTCATGCCATGTAACCTGGGATAAGTTTGGAATGGGTGGGAGACTTGGCTCGAGTAACAGCCTTTCGCGGAAACGGTTGTTATAGGAAAGCGTACATTACGAGTGTCAGATGCGCCTCAGACTCAGACCGGCTTTTAGTTTTACCGGACTCATAAGACTTTTAAAATATTATGTCACCGAGATGTTGCATGTCGCACTAAATTATGGAAATTGGTGTTTGTGGGGAGTTCAATGCGCACATCAAAATCGTTTCATTTTATTAGCCACCACGAGAATACCGCGCGCCTTGAAATCTATCCCGCTTGAGGGACGAAAAACAAGAATTCTTGTGCACTACAGGAATTCTTGTTCGCACTCCAGTTGCCAATGGCTCGAATAACCAACTCACCAGCAGTAAATTTCTACTAATCTTCTACTTACACGTCACTGATAGTGGTTTTTAACTTAACTTAAGTGTTACAAGCATAACACATTAAAAATGGAACAACTAATTACAAGATTGGAAACAACATAGAAATGACATAGAAAACACGAATTACATAGGAAATACAATACACTCAATGAAAGATCCATTTTCCTGACGATTTGGGAATACGGCTGGCATAATAACGCACTCGCGATAAATTGCGAACTCGAGCTGACACTTTTTCATTTGCATGATCCGCGTGAAGGTCAAAGTTTATGGATAGCCACGCGGACTGAAGCTAGGCGGAAGATTGGTTTCTACAGCTTGGTTTTCTGGGCCTAAATTGCGTGACCTGTACATGAATAGGTCTCATGCATATGCGTTGATGGTCTGTGACGCGATGATCGAGCCAAAGAATTGTAATTTAAGGTTAAAGGGAGTTAATACCGCCCTCATTTGGCGAAGCCTAAAGTTGGTCCTGATTTGCCGAAACAACGCGCATCGGTTAAAACTCCATGAGTTTCTGCTGTGTTTTTTGTTTCCACAAGATATTGATTGCGTTGTACAATAGACTGAAACTAAAATTTTTTTTTTTAATATTTTATTGATGACGAAACTACAGGTAGCATACAAATATTCAAGCGGAAAACCTTAGCTTTGTCTTCTGGCGAAAAACCACAATCCCGAGTAACAGAATTATGCAAAGCCTCCAATTTTAATTTTTCGAAACTACTTTATTTGAGAAAGGCATACAATTTCCCGATACAACATGGACCGATTTTACAGATAATTGCGTATCTTGCATTGGTGCCATATAAAAATGACATGAAGAAGCCTGTAACTCGTATGAGCATCTTGGTTTCTCTAAGGGTTTCCCTCGCCACATGTCAAATTTCCAGTTATGTTTATGTAGATGTAATTCCTCTTATTTCCATAGATGTATTATAATTATAAGATGGCATAATAAACAAATTAAAAACAAAGAAATAAACGATATAAGCCCCTTAATTTTTTCTAATGCTTAAGACTTTCGTTCATTTCGTTCAAAACGCTGTAACAGCTTTAAAAAAACAATCTAGAGAAATTAATTCCGTCATGTGAGTGCTCTTCTCTACTGGGTGAAAAAATGAACAAAATAATTCTCTACAAGAAAAATCAGAGGCAGAAAATTCATAAAAATGTGTTTAAACAACCACTTTTTAGTAGTTTAGGCGTGGTTTTTTGCAATATGTGTTTAATTGATTTTAGAAATACATGACGCAAATCAACATATTTCATAGACAGTTTACAATAATATTACATAATTATTAGTTCATTTACTCAGTTATTTATTTATTTCTTTATTAATTATTCTTGTTTTTGAGAAATATACCGTCGATAGGGCGTACATTTTCTTAGTCTGTTTTACAAAATTTTAATTTTGCAGTCGAAAATGGTCCTGGATTGCATCGGTTTTTCTTTGTTTCCCTGACGATTGGCTTAGAAATCTCTTCAGTGCCATGGTTCAACACGGGCAGCTTGCCCCAACATGGTTCTTCACCCAAACTTGACGGCTTTTTTGAACCATTTTTGATAACCATTTTGTTCTGGCAAATAAAAGCAATGACAATAAACTTAACAATGATTAATAATATTTCAACAGCACTATGGCATTTACCCAACGAAAAGTTAATGCCGCAGGTAATTCGTACGATTGTAAGAATAGTTTTTCTGACTGATACTGGCATGGTAACAATGCTCTATTTATTTCCTTGAGAAGTTTTTCGGTGTGATGGGCGTTTACTTCCATTCCTATCACTAGCTCCCAAAGAAGAGCCAGTACACTTGTATGACGTCTTTTTCTATAGAAGGTGATCTCTACAAAAGTCGGGCAGATAGACCTGTTCCGATTGTGCTCGTAAAATGCTGGAAAGTTGCTCACTGGAATGCTAAAAAGTAGCTAAAAAAATTGCCGAAAATCCAAAAAGCTGCTTCCTAAATTTCTTGATATTTTTGTGTAAATATTAATTGAAAGCTTTGTTTCTCGCTCTTCACAACAATTGCCAACATCGGTCAAAAGAAATAGTTTGAAACTAAGCTTCAAAGAGTTACTCGCAAACATGGGCGAAATTTCCGGATACTTTTGAGTCTAACGGAATAAAACACCTAGTTCATTTGTGTTCGAAACGTTGGTAACCATTCAAGAAATTCGTATAAATTGAATTTTTTTTATGAAATCGTTTATTTTTTCGTGCTTGATATCAGCTCTTAACCTCTACTTTGCTCAAAAATTGCGCAAAAAAGGTCAAAATTGCTCGAGGTTGCAAGAACCGCAAAAAGTTGCTCCAAACGCCAGAAGTTGTGTAAAAGTTGTCGAGCACAATCAAGACAGGCTTAGGGGCAGAGGGGTTTTATTCAACAACATGAGTGGCTGCTTGGAAATTGTAAATGGTAAAGTACCTTAAAAGGTATCTGTATTTAGCCACCTACGGCCAGATATAGTTTAAAAGTACCCATCTCAAGCTGTTCTTTATAAAGTGACACTGTCCCCACCCTCTCCCTTATTTCGAGCGCTAGCTTTGAACTCGTACTGCAAGTATCTTTGTTCTAATGATACAGTGTGCTGTGCTTAGACGAGAAAGGGTGCTTAATTCATCCTTTAAAACAAACCAAGGTTCGATCAGCAATAAAAATAAAGTGGGTTTGCCTACCTGTATTTTCGGCACCTTAGAATAAGCCAGCAACCGTTGGTATAATAGTCTCCATAGGAGGTGTAGCTCTTTGTGTAATAGTACTGGGTGTCGAGGCGACAGTCAGCTATTGGAAGAAAATTGATAAACATACAGTTTTTTTAGTAACAGTAGTGACAGCTGAAAGACATAAGCAACTTGTTTTAATTAACGTATCACTTGTGATACCAATTCAGTGCTCCACTCAGTAAGCAACTTATCACTGGTTGTATGGAAGGCTAAAATGCAGAAATCTTTAATGTAATATATTACTTACGATTACAGCTGCGTCCAGACATGTAGTAACAGCGGTTACAGCGACAATAGTAGGAGCCAATGGTATTCACACGTAGGAGGAACACGAATGGCTTCCTGTTGTACATTCGTTGATATCTTGACAACGTGATCTCGAGTAGGGTTGAGTGAAACCAGATTTGCAACGGCAAAGGTAGGAGCCTATTGTGTTGGAACATCTTGAGTTTGATGGACAGTTGTGTGATCCAACAGAACACTCGTCAATATCAACACAAGTGCTGGGTCCTTGGTTTCTCCAACCTGCCAAACAGATGCAGCGGTAGGAACCTGGAGTATTAGAACACCGTGAATTTGATGGACAACTGTGAGATCCCACCAAGCACTCGTCAACATCGATGCAGGTGTGTGCACCTCGATCTCTCCAACCAGACGGACAATTACAGCGGTATGAACCAATAGAATTGACACATGATGGCTGAGCTGGGCAAGCATTAGCTTTCTCTGTACATTCATTCGTATCTGCGGGCAAAGATGCATGGATGTTTAGAAAGAAAATGCACAAAACAGCTACAATATCATTTTCAAGTACGCGTACTAGACAGTTCTATTTCTACTACATGGACAAATGTTGTTACCGCCTTAAAGAGCACTTGAGTCTATGTGCAATGCTCATTGATCTCTCCTGACCTACTGAAACTGACCTACCAAATGGTGATGGAAGATGGCAAAAATCAAAGATGCAAGCAACTGCAGTTAAGCATGGGGTCTCCCCGACCGTGACAAATTGTTTGTTTTGTGTTCCCACGATGTGACTAGAGGAAATTTTGGTGGATTTGGTTCGCCATGATTGTAATCTTACTGAATATTATTTACGTTTAGATCCAAAAGTCCTGCAAAAACCCCGTTTTACAGAGACATTGTGGGTTTAGGACCATTTTATAATTTTAACGCCTAGTACGTGAATTTACCTTTTCCACAATAGTTTCCAGTCCATCCAATTTTGCACCAGCACGTGTAGTTCACATGCTGATTTACACAGCTCGCATTGTTGAAACACAGATGCTTGATACAGTAGTCAGCAACTATGCAACGGTGAAATTATGGGTCATCGTTTTATCTTTCTTTATATTGTAAAAACTACAGTAACTAAAATAGGAAAAGTATAGGGTTGGCACGCCCCGAAGGAAAAAACGCGGGAACCTTCTCACTTTTCAGACAGTTCTTTTCGACAATAGGCTTCCCCTTGAAATACCTCTCATGTCAAAATATATTCTATCTACCCGCGTCTCTGATCGTAAAATAAAGAATGATGTTATTCATTTGGCATGATCGTGGGATCGAGGACTCCAGCTGGAAGGATTCAAACCTTAAACCTTTTTTCGCGGTCCGATGCTCTACCACCATGCTACACAGAACTCGCTGGAGAGTTGGGCTACACACAAGGATTATGCGTGACAAACGTCCTGCATACTGCTGGGGCCTGATAGGAACTAGCTAGGACACAAAAAACTAACTTTTCTACACATTTCCCTCAGCTGGTACAATTTTTTCTTCGGCTCCTTTTGTCGTAATCCTCTTGGTAAAGAGTCGAAACTACTATTTGGTGGACTTTGCACCGTACGGCTAGCTCATATATAATAATGCTGAGTGTGTGCATTTCACAAGATTATTTCCTCACCTCTGGATATCCTCTCCATGTAATATCTTTCAACATCTATTACAAAGTCGTTCGGTCTTGCCTGCTTGGTTCTGTTGTTGAGCTCACATGTGTCTCTCAGGAAAACGAAATTATAGCTCTGGCATCTAACGTCAGATGAGCATGCGTCTCTACAATCGAATGACCTGGTCCACGTTTTGAATGTCTTATAGGTGTGACCCTTCAACATCTTCTGGTAGATAGAATAAGAGTCACTTTTGATTCCACATTGTTGGGCTAATGTTATATTGCCGCAAATCGACGAAACCACAAACACGACCAAAACCATTCGTAATCCCTTATGGCCCTCGCTTTGCAATT